>NC_134701.1:110611542-110911542 GCF_043290135.1 Rhipicephalus microplus
GCTTCATGAAACAGTTGGGCGAACGGCCAGTTGGCAAAAGCTCTTGAAGACGAATTGCAGCAATCATCGTTCCTTATTGTTCCCGAAAGGAGGCAATTTTCACACCCTTCAAATGGTTCCGGTTTGTCTATTAAGCGACGCGTTTTTACGATTCAGCTGGAGCTGCACGATGGTGTTCTCTACTTCCGACCTAACGGCGGCGTTAGATGTATAAGCGGCCGTACAAAAAAAGTACGTATGTAACCGCCAGTCTAGCTGATTACATGTATGGTATTTTATTCTATTTTTGTATTTCTTCAGTGTGTTCATGCTGCTCTCTTGTAACTTGGGTTCGTGAGATGTTTTGTTGAATAGTGACGTCCGCCACATCTGAAAATATTTCTGCTGTGCAGCGGGACCACTACTTTGTGAAATTAAGCAAATTAAAAGACGCGTGGATCGACAGTATCTTTCGACAAGAATAATTAGGGCTAATATAATTTTTCGTCATCTCATACGAAGTAAAAATGACCGCCAAGTGACGCTAACGCAGTACTTCGTTTGCAAACGTGTTTTACTCCAGGCCTACTCATAACAATACAATTGACCTCACAATATTCGTTTTAAGGGTAGCCAGCCGGTCTAAGAATCGGCTAACCTCCCTGTCCTTCCTCCTCCTCGTGCACCTTAGCTTTCGCTTTGGAATTATGCGGGTTTCGGTACTCAAGCTACTTTTTAGCAGGCTGCGAAATATAACGGAAAACTGAAACGAAATTTCTTTGGTAGCTCTTCAAAAGACCTGCGAGAATTTAGCGTGCGCAAAATTCAAACTACGGGGTACGTGCTTTATGTATAAGGGATGGCCTACACATATATACAGTTATGTCATGAACGGATTCGTTAGAGTGAATAAGATCCGAAAACGAGATTTCGTTGAATGTATCGTGAGTACCTCTTGTTGTCTCTCTACTATGCAAATAAATATACACTTCATCGACTACACTTAAAAACAAAACAACCACATGTCACTGATAACCGATTGTGCAATTGGTCATAGTATTGTAGCACATTGAAATCAATGAATAATTACTTGACCAACTTTCATATTCATAGGTTGTATAATAAGACACTCGGCCGGCTGGGCTTGAAAGCTGCGATTGCAGGAAAACGGGACATCATAGACAATTCCCGGACACACACATGCGATTTGCTTCTCAATCTAAACCAGGGTTTATTCTTACTTTATGACATTTAATGACGCCAGTGTAAGGGACAATGGTCGGACTTCATAAAACGATTTTAAGTAGAGCTGGTAAAGAGTGTTTCCCACTCGTTGACATCCATGGCTACCAGCGGCAATGACTTGAATTCACTGGTTTTCAATGAACATAAATACCCGATAAAAGCAATGATAGAACAACCGCAGCTGAAGCTCAGCTGGGGGAACATCGGGGCTTAGTGCAAAGGTTGCATATGTGGTATTTGCTGCCAGCAAGTCGATGATTCATCAACCTTACATCATTTGCATCTTTATTGAATTCACTACAAGAGACTTATAACAGTGTCGCGAACGTCGTCTACACGTTGCTTGGCTTCATTATTTGCTGGTTTTCATCAAGGATGTGTCAAACAAAGAATTGAACCTGTAAAGTACTGTCCTTTAATACATGCAATCCGCGTCAAACAAGACCCAAATAGCGGCAAGCCTTTGCGATGCTACAGTGTGCGCCGTCCACCTATCACTATGGATTGGCACACATATATGTGGAGAGCTCCCGAACAGAATGCGCGTGCCTCTACACTGTGATAACCGGATGGCACGCACTACATTATCGCAAAGGCTTACCGCCGTTCGGGTTTCATTTGACGCTGATAGCGCATAGAAAAGTATCAAATAGAACGCCTACATCAGCCCCCTCTGAACACGGGCACGGTTTAGACCTTCATGTGCAATTTTGGTGAGTCTATTTCTCACATGGCTTCCAGTGAAGTATGCCGACCATCTTCAATCTGCAGGCCACGCCCATAAAGTAGCTGTCGATGTTCTGCGATACAACTGCTGTGAAGGTAAGGGTAGGGAGCGGAAAGGCCTTCATAGCGTCAGAAAAACATAAGAAGGGAAAACTTGCATAAGCAGCGGACACAGCAGACACAAGTGGAGCTGTATTCAGACACGCCTCTTTCATGAAGTTGAAAGAGCCCCACAAAAAGCCAATGGTCAACGCCACAACCGTGTTAGTGCATGTCATAGTGGCATAATTTCGCAAATATTATGGGCGATTTTTGTTGTTTCTAACAAAAGAAAGTCATTTTAAGGTATGCGTATAACGTCATCTGGAGACGCGTTAAACATGAGATAAGTCTACACAAGCATTTACTCTTCTGATGTGTATGTGCACTACAACTCTGGAACTGAGCCGACCTGTGAGCCTGACGGCCTGTCATTGTGAAGCCTATTTGCGGGTCCATGTGTTATGCTTTCGGGTCTATTTTTGTAAAGGGTCGTATCTGGGAGCTTCGTACAAATGTAACTAAACACACCAAATATTTTACATTCTGATCATCTATGACAACGTAATTTGTACTTATTTTCATCTTGCAAGTACTCGTATATATATATATTAGCAGGGTACATGCAATACGGGCGTGGAATCAAAAAATATGTGCATGTCGTGTTAGGTACGGAGATTCACTATACAAGAAGAAGTATGCTAGAGTGCTATAAACAACGCAGGCTCCAAAAAGACTACTCGAGCTTGCCCCTTATTTTCTAAGTCAATTAGCTTGTGTACTGTATCAGGCTCAGCAGGCCACCTATCTTCGTTTAACAACAGCTGCCCTTTTTTATTATCTACAAAAACCCCTCCTCACTTCCCTCACTTTGCTAAAAAAGATTGACGACAATAAGCACAAGTATTCTCTACTGTCCAGACATGCGTGTTGGTTAAATTGAGCATGGCCTGGCTGATACCTTGTTGTTTTTTTCCTTTACACCAAGGCACCCTGAAGACACATAACTCAAACGCCGGTACTTCTTGAAGCAGCATGAAAGTATTATATGGGCTGCTCGCATTTCTTATGGCTCCTTTGGTCGTAAAATGCTGTCAGAGCCACCATTTCGTCAGGCCATTTCATTGCAGCAGTTCTGGTCATTTGAGGCGCTCGTTTCATGTCCACTGAGAAAAGAGGCAGTGAGCCTGATAACAAGTAACTACCACCGGGTACTGCGGGTCTCGCTGACGCACGCTATTTGCAGCAAAGTGCGCTACTTACAACAAATGAAGCTTCGCTGCCGACTAATGGTGCACAAAGATTTACTGCCGCTTTTGCTGTGCCTTCTTTGTTATTGCATGTATTTATTTTTCAACAAAAGCAACGACGCCATATGAGTCTGGCTGAAATTTTCTCTCTCGTAGTCTAAGATAAATCTGTGTCTTCGTATGAAACAGTCTCTCTCTTAGCACTTGAATTTTTGTGTACGGATCAAAAGTTCAGCATCCCGTGCTTTTATTGGATGGCATTCTATTTGAGGAGATAGTGAATATAAAGTGCCTATAATCTGCAACACCAGGTAAATTTGCTTGTCTAAACAAGGGCCCCCTACTCAGATAGGTGCTTTTTGTCGAATCACTTCTTTAAAACATCCGGAAGTACAAAGGTGTTACATGTGTTTGGTATATTTCATGGCTATGTGTGGAATCCGGGTGACTACACCTAAAGAAAGCTGAACTGGTACCAAACTACATCACTCATTGCCAGAAGGCCAATATGTTTAAAAATAATTGGTGCAGCTTGCATGATAAAATGTGCCGACTCACAATCAATTTTTCATTAGGCAAAGTCCTCTCGAAAAAGCCTACTCAGATTGACGCAAGGCTCAAAGAAAGACCATTTGAAGGGCCTAATCGTATCTCACAAAACTTTTTTCTGTGTGGTAGTGAGCAACATACCAAATTTGACCCATATGGGAATCTGACAAGACTCTTTAGCACAATACCTAAGGTGCAAACGTGTGATGCGGCCTTCCTCGTGCATAAATCGTGCAGTTGTATTAACAGTAGAAAAAAGTTACTATGTACATAAACTGGATGGTGTACCTAATGGGGCTTCGATTAAGCTCGAGACCACGTGACACTGTCTGAAGCTGTTCGGACGAAGGTATTTTGAAGCTACGACAGCATACTCTTAGCGCACTCCACGCCAGTTTCACATTAACTATGGTCATGGTAACTGCACACACACGCTGGCCGTCATTTGAGACAAGGAGTTGACGAAGACTCCAGGTTTACAAGAGTAGCTGATTTCGCAACTTGATCGAAAGAATTCCACTTGCGATTTCTTACCATGCTTGTGATTCCAATCGATTTTTTTCCGATGCTTGTTAACCAGCAGCGCTCTCATAGCGTTCTCTCTTGGTCCACCTCTAACCGCTTTCCCTTTTTCCTCTCGTTTGAGAATGAAAAAAAGGAGGAGTGATAGAAATCAAACGAGCACACAGAGACACTAATGATATGCCGCCATCATTGTCCGCTTGAGCGAATCGATCGAAGCAGGTGTTCAGACTCTTACGCGGTATTAACGTTCTACCCGTCATTGACATAATTCGCAGGCGAGACAAGTTACCATAAAGGAGACAGAGCCTGCTTATGCGAGTTGACAGGTCAGCTCGTTGCACACATTGGTGTTCGGCAGAGGGAAGAGATCGACTGATTGCATAATTTCATTCTGAAAAAGTGCTAGTGACCAAGGACAAAGAATACTCCGGAAATGAGGACCGCCTGGCGCTCTTTACGATGCACTTATATCCCGCAGTACATAGGCACCTAGCCTTTCGCCTCCATCGAAATGCGACTGACACTGCCTGGATCGAAATCATGGACTTCTCTACCACTCTACCACAGGAGTGGTAGAGGGATATTCTGCCACTCCAACTCATGGGTGGTTCTGTGCTTAGCTTTTAAACAACGACACAATGCGGGCTATCGATAACAGCGCCGTAAGCTATAGAAGCGTAACCTTGACTTGACTGAGGCGTATACTAGTGAGTTAGTAGGTACTCACGTGTTGTTTACCGCGAACGGATGACGAAGGAAGACATAGGTGGCGAGAAAATTAGTGTTCTGCCTGTTCCTGTTTTTTGTTGTCCAGCGACTTTTTTATACCTAATCTGGGAAATATATAGGATATAAATACATGTTTCTGCTGCACCCATGTGAACAAATATTCCGAAAACGCCAAATTTTTAACGCTTCTCTTTCGATTCAAGTCTTCATTACCATCTGAATGCATGCTGTGTTTATGAGATATGATATGTGTATTTGCATTGATATATGTATTTATGAGATATATGAGATATATGTATTTTCAGTATTGATAGGCATCAACCGTAATTAGTAAAAAAATGCAAATTTGAAGGGCTAGTTCTCTGTTAAACACATTACTAAATAAAACCAAAAATGATGTCAACGGAAGTTATTTGTTGCAAGTTATGCAAGTTATTTTTTTGCAGCTATACTTTAATTACTTTTATTAGGTCCAATATAGTTTCCTTGACAATGCTGTCTGTTAGTTGCCAATAATTATTAGCAGTTAGCAAAGACAGACAGATATAAAGGTACACACTGATGTTTTTTATGCGGCATGGATCGTCCAAATAAAGTGTCGCGAGTATATATAGCGTGCACTTAATCCCTTTTTGCAATACTTATCAGCAATGTTGATAATTATTTGATAAAAATACCCGCACTGGTGGCAAATAAATCTGAGTATTGTGGAAGCGTACTCACTAATTAGTGATCTAATTAGTCACCACTGAGCTATAACGTTTCCTCACTACAGACTACCGGGCTCCCTCGGTCTTTGGTATCGTTGAATACTGGCGCCCAATCCAGTCAATCGAACGCTCGCTTTGTGAAAGTTGCGTTTTCGAACAATCATGTCAACTTCATCAAAAATGCTGTAACTTAGGTTCAAAGTTTGTGCAAAGACTTTTAGGTGAAATTAAAGTAGCTGAGTGACCCAAGTAATGCTGCTGCACTAAAAACTTGACTAAATCACCAGGTGTTGTCCCGAAATTAATAAATCTTTATTTACACCACAGGGTTACACACAGCGAATCACAAGTGTGTCACACTTGGTAGAAATTCAATGTCTCACATTTTCATTGGTTCCACATAGTATGCCAATAGACCTCTATCGGGGTAGGTCACAGCATGACGTCACCGGCGCACATGTAGTTGGTGATTAGCAAAACAGCCCCGCTGGTGGCTCTGCGTGGTACAGTAGTGCTGTGTTTTCGGTGAGTTTTCTTTTCGTTTTCAAAGCTTAAACTTCGTGCTACAGTGGCGACATTAGCTGTACTATGTGTATGGCTGCCGTCAACAACGCCCAAATTTCCACATGTTAACCTATAAAAATTGTGCATCATATGCAGCAACGCTTCCTTTTAAAAGCTGTGACTTTAGCCAATAGCAAACTTCAGAAGTATCTGTCGAAGCAATGCATACACACGCAGCGCTGGCATGTGGAATGATCCCGCCGACGGAGCTTTCTTGCTAGCCAGCACCTGCTCCGAGGGAGAGGATGGCGGGCGGTGCAGCAACGTGACAGGAAGGGGTGTAAGCCACAGGAAGGGGTGTAAGTCACAGATAGACATGATAGACAGAATAGTTAAACGGAATCATGGAATCACTGTAGAAACAGCCAAAGAGAAAAGAAACATTTAGTCAGTGTGAAGAGCCTCCGTAATATATCTGGTTGTACTGTGAAATTCAGCTGCAACAAAAAAATGCTTAGCTATATACTATGCAACCAAGGTTACTACTCAAAAAAGCTTGTATTTATATTTTTTTCTTTTATTAACACGCATGAAATATTCACTCAAAATTAGAATAGTTGTTCGATTGCCTACTACGCATCTTTGCCAAGCAATAGGCATGTTGAGGAAAATCTACGACTGAATAAATCATTGAAAATGAACGAATTGATTATTCAATTGGTTAAAAGTTTTGTGCGAGTGTACTCTCGGGGTTATGAAATTATTCACATAAGCGTACAGTTTTATTCTGTGGTGCAGCTTTCCTTGGAACGCTGTTTCGGTCACATTTGGCATGGTATTCTTAATTGACTTCATTACATTTGCCAGTGTCTGGAATGGCACCACCACAGTTGCAATCCGTGACCAGTAGAGCGTAGGTTTGCCATCAGATTTCCAAAAAAAAATTGTCAGGGGTATACAACAACGGCCGTACGTTGAAACTACTCTTTACCAAACGGTCGTTCCACAACGCTTCATTCCAGCCAAATATCTTGCCATAGAGAGGGTGTTAACGTGGAAGCATTCCTATGCCGACAAAGCGAGATAACTCTCCCACCATGCACTGTTCTGTCCCATCAGGCAATCACCGGTGTGAATAAATGATTATACAAGACACAATGACTTGTATCGCACCTTCTGTGTGGCTGCGTTTGAAACCATGCTTTCCACTCTGCCACATGGCACAACAGTTGACCGCTGTTCAGTTGCGTTTATTTTTTTATTATGCTTCAGCTACTCTTAGTTATTCAACAACACTTCGCTACTTCAAATATCTGTTATCTCGTAATTTCAGTCGTGTATGGTTGCATTCCATTTGGTGTTTCTCGCTAGCCCATCTATAAAACAAATTACATCCAGTGTTTACCAAAGTATAGTTTATCGAACCGTTACCGAAGCACACAATAGTCCGGGAATGAATAGTGTTTCGTCTTGTGTCCGGAAGGCACTGAAGCGCCTCTGAAATTTGAACGGTATAGCACTTGACGACTTTCTTCATGGCAATCTGAGAAATCAGGCGCGAGGATGACCATGCAGCAATCTACAGGCACATCTACGCAAAGTCTGTCCCAAAATATTACGAACTACGCAAGCTTATGGCTAAAAAAAGCTGCCACCATCTCCCTGACGGGAATCGTGAGGAATTGCGAACGATGCATCTTACGTACCGAGAGTACACGGCGTATTATTTTACTGGCATAAATAGTTGACGAGACGGAAATTCGTACCGTCACCATTTATTTATCTGTTTACTATCAAGCGAACAGTCGAGAGTGAGGCGCGTGCTTGACTTAATTTATATTGTCACGGATGGCTATTTTCGGCGACACCGCGTCACGGCAATTAACGGGCGCCGTACTCCCCGACTGACCGTGAGAAACGGCGGCACATGAAAGGGAACGGATAAGTGCAAAATGGGGGTGCTCTCCTTAGAACGTCGCCTCCGACAGTTAATCCTTTTATAACCGTGGCGACATCTGCAAGGTCGTAGAAGGCCGCGGTATACCCCGTACAAGGATTAGACTACAAGACGCCCGGCTGAGAGCTAAGTGGTTGACCGTTCCCACGGAGAAAAGCGTGGGAAACGCTCTGGTGGCCAAGCCGTATGACAACAACCCGACAGGTTGTCACTCTCGCTAGTTGCGGGCCCTCTCCCAATTAAAAAGGGGTGGGGTCGAAATATTTTGGGGCGGAGTTTCCCCTCAATTAAACGCGCATGATTGGACCCAGGTAGCGGTCTCTTGTCCCCAAGGAAGAGAGCGAGGAGACACGAGGGGGATTTAAGCGCAGGATTTTGCCCTACTAGGCAGACTAGTCGCTGACCAAGATGGTGTAGAAACAGATCAACAAGCATCTCTTCTAGAAGTTTTTAGTGTGGCTCTGTATCGGCTGGCCACCTAAACTTAGCCGTTCGTCTAGTTGTGACGCGATATTAACGTCTGCAACGTAGACATCGGGACTTCGCCTCGAGTTAGCTCAACCTGCTCGAAGTCACCTGCAAGCACTAGCCTCCCGGAGCCACCAGCATTGCAACACCGCCGACATCGCAGTCGTGCCAAAACTCTCTTCGACTTCTCGCATCCGATCGTCGGGGACACAACGCTGCCGGTCATCACACGTATGCCTTCACCTGTTTATATCTTGGAACTTTCTCCTCCGTCGTTCTATTCTTGATTGTTGGTGTAGTTTGTAATAGTTCTCTCTCGTAAGCTGATTTCTTGTTTCTGTTATATATTTCTTTAGTTGTATCCAGTGTCGATGTATTTTGTTAGTTGTATTGAAGTGTTGTATTAGATCCCGTGTGCTGCAATATCACTAGAGTAAAGTTGTTTTGTTTTCCCACGTCTCTGATCTCTTTACTGTCTCTGCTTGCGTACGGAACGAACCAACCTGCTGTCATTCCCGTCGCCGACTTCGCGCTGGAGACGCTAGAGTGGCAGCTTGTAACATATATACATGCGTATGAGTGAGCAGACAGGAGAGTGGGCCCAGGGAGGATAGAGTGTGAACAGCTAGAGAAAAGAGCAGCGAAGAACTGTACCTGTCATTCCACAATGTCAGCGTCTTATGAATACAAACACTACACATATACTCGGAACACAAACGCTACAAACGCGTTTAAACGCATTGGATTGAGGCGGTGGCAAGTCACATTCAAGTCAAGGTGGTTGGGGCTCCGGTTGCTAAGGGCAATGATATGCGCACCTGCCCGCAGGTGTTGCTGATAGCTGCCGACGCCGAAACGTGACATGGTGGGGGCTCCAGTTGCTATGCATGAGCGTGCCCGCTGATGTTGCTATGGAAGAGAGTGGTGAATGGATCCCGACAGACGCCTGACATAGCCCGACTAAGGCTGTTTCACATGCCACGATTGGAGCGAAAAACATTGTACTGTTCACTCCAATCACTCTTTTTTTTCAATCGCTGCTAATAGTAATTTTCGTTTTTACATGAATCACCAACGGTCCAAAAATATTGCTCTGTGACTGTAGCGGCGAGCGAAATTTCTTGCAACCATTTGTTTTGGCTTACACTGTAGAATGTTTCAAATATAATGCAACAATCTTCACGTAATATATTAAGTTTCTATGAACGGTGGTGGGGAGCACTTGTGTTTCATTATTTAGAAACAGTTCTCAATCTATCTACACTTTAAAATGTGCATCAGGTACCAAAACAAGCACGTTGACGCAATTTCAACAGCTTGACCAGCCCAACCCTATTTCGACGAGTCCCGAACAGAAAACGCTGCCGCCGCTGTGATCACAGCGAAAATTTCCAATATGTTGGAAGTGCGCCGCGGAAAGCTGCGGTGAGAGCAAGCTGGCCTTTTTTTTCGCTGCGGGTGCATTCGAAGACTGAAAAGCGCTACTTTTTGTGTCACGTGAAAGGGCCTAAGAAATGCATTCGCATTCAATGTTAACACCGTCTTCCCAAAGGAAACCTTGATGAGATGCAAAGCAGGAGCGTTGCGCACGAGTGGCGTCACCTTCACGACGGCCGGGTTAGGCCTAATCACTTCGTCGCATGTTTCACTGGGCGAAGCAGGATTGAACGTGCTCAATAACCCGTACTCCGCACCCACGTACGAAACAAGTTATGCAGCCAGCTGGAGAAACACTACGTAGACCACGCCGTCTGCTGTGATGGCCGGTTATCGGTGGGAAGTTCAAAAGGAGGTTACTCAATCCTAACACAGAATCATCAAGGTGTGCATCGGAGAAGAACAGTTTTGACCCAAGGAGCGGCTGACGCGTTTAACTCAGGCTGAACTTATCATGGTGCTCAGCAGGGATGTTTGGTTCGACCGGGTGGCGCGTGCTCACCTCAGATATTTGGCGGCACTAGAATGCGTGTTTGAAGGCTTCTACAAGGCGTATGGCAGCCACTGTCAAAGTCACCTAAACGCGGTCAACTCGGGGGCTGGCGGAAATTGTTGGTGGACGCTGCAGCTAGTGGAATAAAGGGCGCAAATCAACGCGCCGTGAAGGCGGTTTCAACGCTATCGTGACCAGGAGCTCAGGACACTGTACCAATATCATTACCATAAGGTGTCGGCGTCATTTCTCTCCCACAAAGGGGCGCGAAGGGCCAGCGTGCGGCGGAGTGTAACGTGTATCTCGGCTTGTTCAAGAAGAAGTGTCTTTTTGGCTTCCTTCATAGAAGCACTCGGTCGCACGCGGGTTTAGAAGTTCCTGCCATCCCTCCAGGGCCGGGACGGGTCGATGACAAGCACACACTTGTAGTACGCCACGTGGCTTCTGTGATTGCAGATGGCGGTGGACGTTCCAAATACCGATTTACCCGTGCACGCCTCGGTGCGAGAGTTGGTGACCTTGACGTACCAGTCTTTCTTGGTGAACGTGCCCTTCACACTAAAGAGAGGGAAGGAAGTCATATCTAAGATGTGTCTAGATTTGCACCCAGTCCCGATGATACCACGCCAACCTTGGTGTATGGTCTTTTCGTCATCCGGCCCGCCTGAGTCATGTTTGTCATGAACGCTGTTTGTTGGCATGGCCATTTCCCTTGGTGTTGGAGGTGGAGTCACATCATTTTCACCCGCAAGCCTAACCGACCTCCGCAAAAGACCCCCTCATGCAGGCCGATCTGCGTCAGCTCTGTATTTGCAAAGATGCTCAAGTGGTAACTGCATGGGTGGCTGTATAATTTTCCGGGGTGGGACAGCCAAGTGCACGCCAGCCAGTTTGGTTTCACGCCTGCTTGAAGTGCGGTTCTCGCCTTACACGCTTTAAAAAAGCGGCTTGCACAACTCGGGGCGCAAAAAACTCTTTCTCTCCACATGCCCATCGACTTCAAGTGTGCGTTCAGCAGCATGTGGCACCCGCATGTTCCCCGCTTCCCTTAATGAACGACAAGTCTCAGAAAACTTATACCACATGCTACGCACGTTTTTTTTTAGGGAACGATCGGTAGTGTTTCACGCAGAGGCCACTCAGATGGAGGCGGATTCATCCCTGTTAGAATAACCTGCAGTGTGCACACTTATCAGCAATGCTTTGGAATATTACCTCACAAGACCTGCCTTGCCTGCCCATGCAGACAGGTGTCAAGGCGCAATCGTACGCGGATGCTGCTGTTATCGTAATCCCTGCAGAGTCAAAGAAAAAAGTTGAGGAACTTGACTCTGAGGTGTTTGCGAGTGTGTTGGCCTTGGCCCGTGTTACTAAAATAACGATCAGCAAGAAAAAAAAACATACTGTGTTCTTTTTTTGTATGCTAAATGGAGATCAACAAGAACATCCACCTCACCATTTGGTTAAACAGAGCTGACAGAAACTTAAAATTCAAAAAAATAAATTCGTATATTGGGCGTCGCAATTGGCCACCGTCTTTCGTTCTTCATTCGCGCTGACGCCCTGATGATGAAGGTCCAGTCATTGCTGGCGTGCGACAGCACCCTAGCTTGTTTACACGGTGGCCGCCTGCACCCCGAGCCAAAGGTTATGCGGTGCCGGAGCGTCATTTATCCAGTGATTGCTTATGCCTCCCCGATCTGGTAGGAGGGACTCCGCCCTGACAGCAGGCTGAAGCCTCGTGTTATCTCATTGCACGAGTCGGTGTTGCTCTACCTGTCGGAGGCTTTTCGCACTACATGGTCTACCGCGTTACAGGTCATCATCCGCCCCCTCTGGGAGCATTTTTCTGGAGTTGGATCGGCTTAGCGCTTAATTTCGATTGTTCACGCGGCGCAATCTTGTGTACTACGGCGATGTTTTCATTCAAACTGAAGGCGTGCTATATCTCGTAGATTGGCTTGGCGTCCACGCCGCTGAAAGGTTTACGTTTCGCCATTTCCGCCTAACTGCTCGGGAAACCATTTCGTATGATACCTTTCGCTGTCTCAACATATACACGAATCGATCGTATGCGGAGGGACTGGCGTGCGCAGCTTATGTTGTCCTTAGTCCGGTAGACCATGTGCGTTCTGTCGATCACTTCTCCCTCTCTTGAGCCATTAGCGCATTATGAGTAGAAGCATTGGCCCTGGCAGAGGTGGTAAATTGGGGACACAGCCACCTTACCGTTCACGACTCCCACGTCTACATTGTCTGCGTCGCCTTGCTTCAGGCACTGTCGTCCCGTAAGTAAGAACATGAAGCACACGCTCTTTCAAATCACCTCTATTACGTTAATAAGGCTCTACCGTGTCCTGGAGCATGCGGGCGTGTTTGGCAGAGATTGCTGATTACATCGCTTCTCGTGCCGCAAGGCATAGCTATACTGAAACCCTTCAGTGGTTGGGGTGAAAAGTCCGCACTATCTTCAGGAGTGAACTTGACAGGGGCCTGCATTGGTCGCAGGAGGCCAACAATATCATGCTGTACCAGCTGTAAAAGTTCGTGCAAGACCTGCCATAGTTTACTGCCTATTTTTCGCCTAATAAGGCACTAGTAACGCTAATTATGAGTCACGGTCATATACATTTCTACTTTCACTGTTTCCGCTTGCTCCGTCATCTTAGATGCTCTTGCGGAAGCCATTGCAACTCTGTTCAACACTACCGAATTGACTGTCCTGTTACGCGCCATCTCGCAGGCTAATTGAGCCCACAAGCGATTATATAAGACACGTGTTTTGCGCGAATCCTGTGGCATCAATGTAATCAGGTAATGCTAATTCAGTTGGTTCACTACATTATTGTCGCCATACCAGACCATTCAAGCTAGCGTCACATATTGTCTTTTATGTCCTAAGCATTTTTAGCGAACTTTGGCGGCTTTGAGCGTATCTATCTATCTATCTATCTATCTATCTATCTATCTATCTATCTATCTATCTATCTATCTATCTATCTATCTAACCACCAACGTTTTTTAGCTCTAATAGCTGTTTCAGTAGTAGTATTGATACCAAAATGTATGTGACATAACAAGACTGTACGACTAGCCTCGTTGAGTAGTTAGAGCATGAAAATCATGATTTGTGTGTCATTATTATGACGATTTATATTTCATGGACTTGCTCCTCTTGCGGTGGTTTTGTTCACATGACATTTCGCAAAAGTGTTGACATGACAGCATGGCGTAAATAAGTGACAGGCCATAACGTGAAAATAATGGCTTTCCTGTCATACTTTTCATGTTAGGACTAGTCATAGCTACACGCCATGGTCACGGTGCACTTGCTGTCACTTCGCTAGCTTAAGAAATACCAAATGTGCTATTACGAGACGTAAACGGATGACGAAGGTACATTACAGGTGAAACATGATAATCGTGAGATGCGTGTGATATGAGCACATGACTACATGCCACACTCATGAAACCCTCGCGGCTGTTTCGCTAGCTTAACATATACCACGTTTGGTGTTACATGAAGCCAATGGAGGACAAAAGTGTATGGCTGGTGTAAATATAACAATCATGACATGAGTGTCATGAGTGAAGACGTCAGCATACCTTACTCATGACGCTCGCCCGGCTCTTTCGCTGTCATTATTTAAACCAAATTTCGTATTATGTGACGTTAATGAAGGACAAAAATAAACAGCATGTCCAAACCCAAGAATCTTGACGTGCGTGCTATGTAAAACATGACTACATGCTACGCTCATAGCACACTGTCAGGCATTTTGCTAGATCCAGATATACTAAGTTTGGTATCCCATGATGTGAAAAGACGACGATGGTAAATGGCGCGTCTAAACATTAAAATCGTTATATGCCTGTCATGTGAAGCATGACTACATGCTACGCTGATAGCGTGCTCGCAACCGTTTCACCAGCTCTTCAAATTTTGTGAAGGTCAGTACCTAAATGTATTTGTAGGCCACAAAAGCAGCATTGTAATTTGAAAGTTGTGCGTTATATTTTGCAATTACTTCACATATTTTCGCAGCTATATTAACATGAAAGTGTTTTATGCCAGTGTCCACCACGGCTACACTGACTTTGTAAGATATATTTTAACAGACTGCGAAGAAAATAACGTCAACGAAAAACTCTGTCATGGGTCATCCAACCAGTGACCCTTTCATTCAAAGAGCGTGGCGCTAACCACTTTGGCACATAGCGTACGCTGGTAAAGGTACTAACGGCAAGCCATTATTATACACCATACACCATTTGGCAGTCCTGGGAGCTTCGTAACTTCAGTGCGTTTTTGTCATCAGTAGCTAGATGGTGCGAAGGTCTCGCGTTGTGAGACATGATATGGTAGAGTTGACGACCTTGAGAGTGCGTTGTTCACGCTCTGAAGGTCGTCGCCTCTAGCATTTATGTCTGTGCCACGTTCACAGAGCTGGGTCTCTCCTACGTGTCGGCATATCAGAATCATAATGCGGGAGAGCATGAAGGTCACTTCGCTTGCTGCCGTGGATGCGTCTAACAAAGGGAGCACGCTGCTCACACACAATTGTGGTTCTTTCTCGTGCTCGTCCTGTGTATACACGGGCATTTGTTTCGGGAGTATTTTTTTCTGCTTGAATGGCGTGCTTTAGATGTTAAGCTGTGACAGTAGCTAGTCCGAGCACGTTTTTCGTATGGTAATTTTGTGCGTGTTTTATGCTGAAAGTGTGGCCTGCAAGTTGTGAGATGGTAGCTGTTCTTCACGTGATTTTGCAATTCGTTGCTTTAGCATTCATTCCTTTACGCTTGTAGTGAAGCATTGCATAAAGAACCCTCCACTACCTCTGTTAAGGTGCGTTTCACTTTCGTGGTAAACCCATTAATTGAAGATGACGAATCATTTATTTTTCAAATGTTTGGATAACCATTGTGGCACGTAATTTAACTGTCAACATGCTACACTGGTTTACCTCGTTGATTACATAAACGACTGACTACACTGGCAGCTTATGACAAAACTTAAGGTATAAAGGATCAATTCAAGAACATGCATTGATGCCACCTTTGCATGACATTATCATGCGTTACCTCGGCTACTAAAATGATTTAATTACAGTCACGTGTATTAGTACCCGGATTGGAGGTGTGCAGCAGGCTTGAAGGCTTGTGCATCCTCGTCAATCGCTTAATTGCTTTGGCATGAACGCCAAACGCGTAATGCTTTTTTTGACTCCGAGCCTTTGTTAGTTTACCATGTTCTGCCTAAGTGGCAGTAGTCTAGTATAGTAGTAGGAGTAGTTGTAGCAGTAGTAGCAGTAGTATTAGCAGTAGTAGTCTGGGGCGCAGGCAGAGATTTTTTTCGGAGGGGAACCTTTTTCATCTGAAGGCGGGGGGCAGCAAGCAGACGTCGTCGGGTATAATTTTGTGCCTTTTTTAGCCCTGGCGAAAAAAGGTCGGGTGGGGCGACAGCCCGGTGTGCCACACCCGCCGTCCACGCCTCTGGTAGCAGCAACAGGAATATCTGTAGTAGTGGTGGTCAACCAGACTGGACGTCACGCAAAGCACACATTCACAGGGCGGAACGAACTAAGAAACAAAGAAAGTGAGATCATATTGTCGGATCTATATAGTAATGTACTTAATCTACCTAACTAATTTGATACAAACCCTACAACAGTTCATGCCGGAAATCATCTTCCATGTGCCTTTTCTTGACTAATTGTTGATTGGATTCGATTGTCTGCGTCTTATACTGTTTGAAAATACCTCCGTGAAAATATTTTCACATTACCGAAAATAACCTGGTAGGCGCAAAAATCTTCGGGTATTTAGTTCTATTGTTTTATAACGATAGAATGTTGTCATCTTTCGAGTTAATTGCAACCGCTGTTCTATTAAGGTATTGAGTGTATAGGGCAGCCGTATAAGAAACTAAATACAATGCTTAAGCTTGACTCCAATTTTCCAAAATATTACAATGACATCTTTAGGCATCAAAACACACAGCTTCATCAAACCTCTCCATTATATTTCTCAGTTGACGTACGGCACTTCATTGTAAGTTTTATTTTGAAGTGAAAAAAATGCTTTACATTGCAACTTACCGAGAAAGCTCTCAACGCGCAGCTTTAGAGTAGCTATTGTAGCCTATTGTAGGGCATCACGCTTGGGCTGAAAGTGCGCATATCGAATTCGATCGAAGCTATGCTCACGCTAGCGTTTACCACCTCCTTTGAATGCGCTTTGCGTTCGATGTATTTTATTCAACGTCACAGGTGTCTTTGCTATGCCAGAACATCCTCATTTATCTCTTCTGACATGAAAACGGGTGCCTACTGATCGTAACACACACTTCATTTTGTTGCCGAACTGAACTAAAGCGTCGATGACGTCACCCAAGGCAAAAAGAAGGTAAGTACTGAATTCAAAATTTCTTCTTCGCAAAGTTCGTATTCGGTAACGAAGAAGATGTGCCTCGTAGCATGAGATTTCGTAGTTGATCCTGATGGCGTCATATATTCAGATACTATGCCGACAATACTTCTAGTCCAGAAGAAAATTAAACAAACCCCTTCCCTACGTGAATCGCTATGACACAGAGGAGCAAGAATGACAGCTTAGTTCGTTGGAAAGATGTAAAGTTCTATATTATTCAAAGTAGCGCGAAATTTGTTAGCTGTACTGCTTGGTCTGTAGGTTGCGCTCCTTTAAAACAATATGAGCAGATGTGAAAATTATGGCTGCACAGGAGGGTTGATTGCTTACAAAATATTCACCTCGAAGCGCTTGCAAATGATTTACGGCGGTGACTAAAGTCGATAATCTTGATCCTTCCCTCAGGGTAGCTGGAAGAGATGAACGACGTGGACACAGCATACACTGAATTCAATGCTAAATGACACAATGATGCACGTAGGAAAAACTGGCACTACATTGGCGCTCATTAGGAGCACCCTGAATGAACAAAAGAAATGTCAAAATACGCGCACACGAGTAATTAGATAAACTAAGCATGTACTCATGTGCATACCACTCAGCGCTTCAGAAACTGAGAGACTCAGTTCGTAACGTGAGCAATGGAGGGGCAAACGCGTTTCGTTTCATAAGCGGTTACCTTTCTAGGCGTCGAAAAACTTACAGCGTAATATTTTCTCGCAAACATAGCTTTCCACTGCCATTTTTAACAGCTCTGGAGCATACTTGAAGCTATCGCACTACAGTTAATAGGTGGCGAATGGGCACAATTGTTGCTTCAGGAAACTGCCCTTCTCCAGCGATGAGGCAGCACATGCTCTTTGCAATGCCCATGTGCTATAGGTGGCGCTCCGCGCAAATGAAGACGACTGAGGGAAGAGCGTCAACCCACGAACTCGCATAGCGAAAGCTGGACACATGGACTTACGCCCAAACCGCTTTCACCGGATGAACTCTTGATCTTAAAACGAATGTATATCAGACCACACTACTTCCCAAAAGACAAGAACTGCTAAATGTACGCTACCTCAATTTTTAGCACCGTGCAAAGAGTGATGTTGTTGCCTGATTGACTATGCATAAACGACGTCTTACGTAATACTTTGTGTGCTATAGAAAATTGCTATAGAAAATAGAGTTCTGGCTCTAGAATCTATTTACTTTTATTTTCTATTGAAGATACTCTGTGCATATAATCCTGCACAAGCTGGATACTCTAGTAACATTTTAAGACAGTTTTCTGACATCGCTTTCTTGATGGTCGTCACGTTGTTCTCATTGCGCACAAGTATCCGCAGTGCGAATGCAAAACTGGGGCCGGATTCACAAAACTCACTTACGAAAACATTTTCGCGCGAGAGAAATTTTGTTGCGTAAGTCGATTCACGAAACAAAAAAACGTCGAAAGAGGCCATCGTTGTCACATCGGCCGCTGCAATAAAGCGCGCTGCGACTGCCAGGGAACATGTCAGCGATGGTGATGCAGTTGCTATATTTGCTTACGTCACCGAAAAGTGCTCGTAAGTGAATTCACGAAGCAAAATTGTGCGTAAAAACAACGTGGCTGAGAGAAAATTCTAAGAGTGGTCCGGACCACTCTTAGGAACAATGTGGCTACTTAGAACCTCCCGCTGCGGCGGTATACTTTGGTGCCTTGGTTGGTTTTGAGTTAATTCACGCCCTCGAAAGGATGCCTGATGACTGCTGGTGCATTTTTATTTCTTTGAGTTTCGTGTGTTGTTTCCCTTGTACGCAGTGGATGGTGTTGACAACCACCATCGTCCAATAAGTTCGAATTCGCAGTATTTGAAGAATTTTATTGGGCGTCAATGGCATAAAACTAAGCATGTAAAGATTTGTGGTTGGATGAAAACCAATGTGATACGTGAATGGTCGGTGCATTCGAACGCGGCATGGCATAGGATCAATTTTATTTGTTATGTTGTTGTGTTGCGCCCCATCTCATCCAATTAAAAGTGCGACACGAGATCCTTGCCTCATTGGTGGAAATCACCACCAAAGAGGTTATTGGGAGAACATTCCTTGCCCGTTATAGGAAATAAAAATTAGAGGAACTTTTCAGTGAGTGGTTCATAAAGCTTGTGCCCTAGTGTACTTCCATTGGCTTTAACTGTCCAATAGGTGCGATCTCTGAAATACAGTTGTCGATACACTTTGGGACGATCTCGATCTTTGTAAACCGAAGCGTATTAGGTGTGTGCGTGATTACGCATGCAACTACAAACAAATCACTCATTTTCACCTTCACTGTTCAGACACCGACATGGACCGTGATAATATGGCAAGCAGTCGGAATAAAATTACCCTAGTAACCTTGTATGACACCACAAATATGCAAATCCTCACGATTCTGGAGCAAACTTTGGCTGAATTCATCCCTGTGATAATTACCAGTCATTTAACTTGACGCACGAACATCATTCAAAGGTAGAGCGAGCCACTGGCATGTATTTTGTGCGACGCAGCGACCACTTGACCTGAGAGTAATAGCGTTGCGAAGGCGAATCCCCTGTCGCATGCTCTGATCGAAGCAGACGACAAACGCGAGCAGACGACGGCTTGGCCGACAGGCACAGCTTGTGATTAGTTGTGAAGCAACACCCTCTACATCAGCTCACTCCATGACGTTGCCAAAAACACTTCTTTCATCTGGCAGCCTCTCCTGTTCGTCATATCACCCCCCCCCTCACACATAAGAGTAAATTTTTCACGCCGTGAAAATAGTGCAAGTACTTTCTAAGAGCTCTCTTACGTGCGGCGCAGTTGTCGAAAACAACATGGCGTTGTAAACACCATATCAGTCGGTGCGACTTTCAGCAAACGCTTCTCGCACGAGTTACTTCAAGGTTCGGCCGGATGCGTTGTGATTACGGCAGCTCTTTCGGTGCGTGTAAGCAGTGCGGAAAGCTGCGACAGTGCAATGGTGTACGGTGAAGCGCAGCGAAGCCTGTGCGTCGGTGTTGTTATCAAGCGGGGATCGGCGTCGATGTATCGACGGCAACTAGCACTCGAGAAGCCTGCAATGTGCGTTTGTGTGCCGGTAACAGTTCGTTCGCTTGATTTTCCAGTCTCTCTGTTGGGTGCTGTGCGACATTTTATATTGACAGCGTTTTGGCACGTTACTTGAGTGACCCCAAGGACGTACGGAAACGTATGAACTACGCACTCTGTTCGGTTGTTGCTTCGCCACCAGTTAGCCCGTACGCTTTTATTTACTTGAGAGCAATCTAATGTTCGGGAGTGAAACGATGTTCATTGTAAACAGTGGTGCTGTGTTGACGTTCCAAGACTTGTGAACAAGCTGTGCTCATGTGACCGAAAATTGAAAGACAGCGTAAATAACTGTTTTGCACTGCGAACTTGCGGTGGTGGAGCTTGGCGCTTTTGTTTGTTAATTCGTCACTTCTCCTTTTTGTGATAACCATATTCCTAGCGCTGTGATGTGATCAACCAAAGTTGCGAAATGCTACATTCTGTTGTGGATCGTGCTACTTTGGAAGCGCGCCTAGACTGTTCTTCGGTAACAGCTTGAGAGTTCTATGTGGCAGCGAGAGCCCGTGAACGTCAAGCTTCCCTCCGGCCCCCAGAAAGAGCAAAGATTACACCAGTGCCTTGCTTTGGATAAAGTTGTAGGCCAATATCGCCTAACTACAGGTTTCCGAGTTCGTCTGCCCATCGTTTTGCACGGCACTAGAGCCTTGACAACAGCCGGTCATGGTCAATTCTTACACTTTATCAATGGACGTGCACGCCTGGCCAGCCCTTCATTGCTGTCATTGGCAGCTTCCAGTCTGCAGATACCCTTTGCCTGTTGGTCGTAGAGCACACTTGGTTCCTCATGACACCGACGGCTACTAAATGCTGCCATCGGTGAGTTCACCTTGCAGAAATAAATTTCACCGGTACTGTAATTCACGCAGTTCTATAACGTGTGAAAGTTTTGAAGCCCATCAGATGTAATGTTTTGCTGTGGTAAGTTGAATCATAAAAAATTTACTACTACTGTTATATACATACATATATTATGGAGCAAATACATCACAAGTTTTTTTGTGATTTGATACAAGTGAGCTCTTGTTTGATTATGAGGTTGGGCCTGTCGATTTACCACGTTTGATAGTTAGAAAGTTACTGTGAATTTATTTTTCAGGAGCCAGGTTGCACTTAAGAAATTTATGTTATTTTGGAAAACCAGTTCTATAGACGATTACCACTGTGGTATTACTATACTTCAGTAGCACATATATATTGCGGTACGCAAATTTTACCTGAGGCTTCAGTTTATTTCAAAGTGATTATAGCAGATTTTGGTCACTTTAACGAAGAGATAGCGTCGTCAAAGAAGTATTAAATGCGAGTGCTTTTAATGATTGTTTTTAAATATCTCGTTTTTGGCTCTTCACAGATAGCAGTGATTGGCTTGTTAAGGTCCTGTGATGCATCGGTTGCACACACTGGTACATCAATCCTCATCCTGACTTGGAGCACCTGTACAAAAATAGGAAGGACACGTGCTTTATAACTGTGCAAGCCTATGTCACTGCTGGGACTGTTATCATTCAGCGGATGTGGCCTGGAAGCATGCATGGCAGCCTCATATGGAAGGAGTGTGATCTGCCTGGAAGCTTCGAGGGCACAAAACTGCCCTTGGGCTGGTTGCAAGGTTAATTTCTTTTTTTAAATACATGCGATCAAGTAAACACCACTTACTGTGCACAAATTGAAAACACGAACAGGGTTGCTTGAGGTGGATACCTGTATTATTCTCACACATAAAGCTTATTGAACATTATTACAAGTAAATTGTGAGATAATTGAGAATGTCGAAAGTGGAGAGCTTGTAGCTTATAAATTAAACTGCAATACTCTAAGGCTGAAAAGGTCGTGCTTTTGAACGAGCACAAATACTTTGATTCCTTAATGAGCTCTCGAGCTTGTGACTCCCTCTGTGGATCAAGTTCTCTGGAAGGACATAGCAAGTGGGTAAAAATTGCCTGGCTGTTCACAACTTGCAAAAAGAAAGACCTATTGAACAAGCCGCAGACGACATAGGGCCAGTATTTGCATCTTTTACCTAATGCAGCTTTTTCTCTCTCAGCGCTGTGGCTTGTGTTTCAGCCGAACACGTTCACCACAATTGCATAGTGATATATATTTTTCTACAAATTGTACCTGACCTAAGTATGCATTGTTGATCTCCAAAGATGACGTTCAATGTGTTTCAAAGCCATGGCTTCTCATTTCTCTGTCTGTGGCTAGCCTACTTCAGCAGCAGAGCGATGCAGCTAGCACACATGCAAGCCAAGTCATGGAGCGCTCCTTTGGTGTTCTGTGCAGGACGCAGCATGTCCATCCGGCAAGAAACTGGTATCAACAATAATGGTGAATGTTGGTAGACCTGTAGGAGCCCGTTGTGTTTGTTGCGTATGAGTGCTTCCCCTGATGAAGTGAATTTTCGAAAGGTTTTCTTCATTCAGAATAATAGATGTCAGCAACAAGCGCACTCATAATCCTCAAGTTCTTTGTGTCTTCTAGACTGCCCATTTGCTACTATATGCGGTATGATGAGCTGGCTATGTTAGACAGCCTTAAAGTTATGAACATTGGCTGTTGTGTTGTAATGCAGTCTAACTTGTGTTTCTTAGTGAACTTATTTGTGGTCTACTTCTCGCACCTAGTGTAATGTCGAAATAAAAGAAACTCTATTGGCTTTTTATGCCTGTCAGAAGTTTCATGCCTTCATCAATAACATTGTGGTTTTGCTCTTGTATCATGTTAAATATATTTTCAGCCTTCACTGTTTTTGTGTGTGTGTGTTGAGGCTTGTCATTGGCTTCTGAAAGTACAATATCTGTAAATATGAGCACATATATAACAACTCTACACTCTTGCATGTAGCATGGTTGTAACAATTTTTCTAAGTTCCAGCAGTAACAAGGGGTTCGGTGCTCCACGGTCATGTACAGTGTATTAAGAACAGAGCACAGAAGACCAACAAATATAAAGGAACCGCCAGTGACTGTTCTCCTACTCAAAGTTTACAACAGCAGAAAGAGCACATTGTGATGTCAGGAGCAGCTGCTGCTTAACTTCTTAGCAGTGCATTATTCAGCAGTTCCTTTGCTTGCATTCAAAATTATTTAAATTTTGCGTGGAAGATACCAAACAATGACACTAATTTAAAGGCTGCTGTAGTGTTAGTGGGCAAATATTTTTGAGCTGAAGTTTTTAACATGTGTGTTAAGTGCCTGCGTGCCTCTGCATTTCCCTGTCAGAAATCACAGCATCCATGGTTGCCAATGGCAACTGTAATGCCATTCTTTGTAGTACAAGAGTTACCTCCCCCGTTGAGCCACCACGACCTGCCAGAATAGATACTTTCAGCTAAATAAAGTTTATTCTATTTTGAGAAGCGTTTTCCGGAAACCAAATGGCACCTATAGCTGTCAATATAAACACTGTTTGCAACAAGGAGCTTAGTAGCTTATAATTGTATTATTCATGTATTGTCCAGAATTTTTTTGCGCTGTGCCAACTTTCAGCCCAAGTGTCCTAACATGCTTTGTTAGTGGGTTGTGAATGAGCCAAGCTATGCAAATAAACAGAGTGATATTGCAGCCATGTACAAAATATTGATGTACATCCCTTTTCTTTAGCATGACATTGTCAAGGGCTTTATTCTTGTGTTTTTATAAAAACTGCTTGTCACTGGGCAGCAGCGGAAACTATGCATCAAGCTTTTGTGAAATGGTTCGTGAAACACCGTGTTCAAACATAACAGTGCCGGTGGATTTCTCTCGTAAGGTACTTTCTGTATATTCAAAATGAGTGTATTAGAATTATTGTTTAATAACCTTTCATTTTAATATTTACACCTCAGTGTATGTATGTATGTGTGTACGTATGTATGTATGTATGTATGTATCTTTTAAATGAGAATTCGTTTATCTTTGGTGAGTAAGTTTGCTAATGATTTGGCTGAATTTGCTTCTAGTTATTTCTCTTCTGAGTCATTACACATTTCAATTTTTTTTTTGTACTGCATAAAAATAAATGTAACTTTACACAAAATATGTGTGTTCAAAGAAGTTGTTTCATTTACCAACCTACAGTCATGGGCAAGAAATTGGGTAAAATGGAACGAACCTGCGAAGATTAGATTAGAGCATAGCTATTCTACATAGCATATCTTGTACACATTGCGTTGGTTGAATATGTCGATTTCAACATATCAATTTTAATCAGAATAAGCAAGCTATCACGCGTGGTTGTATATGTGTGTGATATTAATGCATACTGTAATACCGGTTCGCAATTACAGTTAAGGTCACAAACCTAGTCAAGCTGAATACACGAAGTTTGTCTATGCACCTTTCATCTGCACTGGAACTGTTGTTAATAAAAATAAACTTCGGTTTAAAAATTTATTCTAGTAACCAAAAGCAGAGTATCTCTTTATCACACAAATTAAATAGCCATTGTTCTGTTCCATTCGGGACAATAGGGGACCCTCTCAGCAGAACTCGAATAACTGCTGTAGCTTATTTTAACTATTGACAGCAACATTACAATGAAGCGCGCAGCATGACAGATAGCGGGAGAGACGACACAAACTAATCGCTCTGTGTCTGCTCTATCTGCCCGTGCTCTTTGGTCTTGCTGCATGTAATGATGCCCACCAATTTAGCACGAAAGCGTGTCCCTACAAAGGCCGTCAACTTGGCCGCAAGCAGTTAGCTCGCTGCATGTGTAGATTTTCTTCAAAACAACGTGACGACTGATCGCTGGTCGAATATCCAAACACGTGAAAGGTAATATACCAGGTATGATATTGGTATTTCAGCACTGGACACTTTTGCGATAAGAGAGGATGGAGGAGAAAATTATGAACCCTGAATTGTGTAATTTATGAATGAGCACACTACAGCGCTTTTGGGTCAAAAAGGGAGTGAAAGAAGCAAGTGCGAAAGCCACCTTCTCAAAAAATTAGTTCCCGCCACCACGCATAATGTCAGGCCGGACAACCTCTTGAAAAACAAAAAAGTGCTCGGTGACTCCGCGAATCGAACCAAGTACCTCCTAGATTGTAGTTGAGTGCTGAAACCGCTCGTCCACTGCAGCAGTGCTTGCATTCGCCCTATTGCTGATATATCGTCATTCCTTCGAATGAAGCCAAATGCAAAAACGTCCGGTAAAACTTTGTCAAAATAGAAAAAATAGTTAGAATGCGTTTGCCCAAGGTTACTAGAAGATAGAAACTGCCACGTGTGACTAAAACCATGCGCTATTTATTCTTGTACATTACTGTCATGACGTTGGGATAGCCGGCTCTAACGTAGTATACCTCCTCATAGTTTGCCAAATATAAATACGAAAATAAAAATATATATCGGCCTGTGACAACGCTAATCAACTATTTCGAGTTCACTGTCACTAGTGTCACTTTCACTAGATGCACACTCTGTTTGTTTCCATTATTGTTATTTAGGAAAGTTTTGGCTCATTAACTCAACTCTCCAAATCAGCATTTATTCTCACATCTAAAGACAGTCACACTTCATCTCGCTTTCTGAGTGGCTGTCACTCCCATATAACGTCTACTCCACTTTTTTATGCTCTCCGAATATCTGACGCTCCTTTGCGAAAACTTTCCCTGACGTCTGCTGGGCCAGAAAATTATCTATCAGTTTCAAGCTTTCGCGAAGCCGAAACGAGAGTCTCTCTCTCTCTCTTTTCATCTTTTTCAAACGTGTGATAACGTCTCTCGACCTCAAGACTCGTATACACGTCCCTTGCTTTGTTTGCTCACTCAAACAACGCTGGGCGAAATGTTTGCACCATGTTTTGTGAAAAGCATTAGCACTGAGAAACCTCCCGACGAGTCTCCCTCATTTTACGTTGACACATACCTAAGCGTAAGCGTAGGCATGTTCTCGCATTCCGGCTTTATAAAAAGGCTGAGGTGCATAGAGCCAGCGAAATTCCGCTCACAATTTCATTTGATTACTGCTGTTATCTATTTCCGCACAATTCGTCTGCAGGCACCAAAGTCGCTCAAGTGTCTTGTAATAAGAATATTGTAACAAAGGCTACCTTTGACTATAGGTACAAAACAGCCTTCCGTTCACCACTATACCGTGCCAGATTGCACCGAATTAGTTAAGTAGCAGCGCAGCTTCATTGAAATGTAAGGTAACTGGTCGCATTAAATAGAGAGAGACATTTGAGGCACATTTTCAAATATTGCATGCATCGACTTATGCGTGGTTTTATTTATGTGGTACACCGGGAGTGTCGTTTACTTCTACTTGGCGAGATAGTGCAAGGATTGCTCGGTGGCTTAATGCCATCGAGCAATTTCTTTTTTAGCTACAGTTGTTGATGAAAGGCGAGTGCTTGGCTTTGCACAGCCCACCAAAACGTCTATTACAGCGTACGCGGCATCCCGTAAGCGCTGTAGCAGATGCTCGCGGAACTGAAGCTTAGATGCAGCAAATCATTGGCTATCATCGTATAATCTTGATGCTAGACGCTTTGCGTGCTACCTTGATAATATCGGCACACACTTCTTTCTTTCCTTGTCGTTTCATCGGCTATCATGTGTCCTCCTCGCCCTCTTAAGTGCCGAATAAGTTCAATTTATACCCGTGCTATAGTAATCCCTCCAGATAAGAGAATTCTTGGCTAAGAAAATGCGTAGCCAAGAGAAAGCTTCGTAAATTCGGACCCTGATATAGTACGTTAAAATGAATTTCACAATGTTTTTGTCGATAAAATTACCGGAGGCGTAATCTTTGTCCCTACTTTGAACCATATGATATAAAGCATTGCCTACGAGATGCGGCGCACAGCAATTCTTCTGTTGAGTCGACGACGGATGACAACTTGCCCTAAAGCGTGTACTTCAGTCTGATGCGGCTGTCTTCGTGCCCCAAATGATAAAAGTTTGTAATGAATTGTTTATGAACTCATTCAACATTCAATTCTTTTACACAACGTGTTGCAAACACATGGCCATCACAGCAGCTCCATCTGTGTGTCAGTAATGGAGAGGCACCACATATTAGACGTCTCAGTGCTCTACGTATAAGAGTGAATTCAGATACTGTAGAATACCGTGTTCAAAATAGTTACTCCTATCTGCTAAAGCAGCCTTTTCTTCACCAAATGCGGTCACGTTGACTCGCGTTTGAAGCTTACTGCCGCTTTTCCGTACCGAGTTCAAGATTTCTCAACTTATCAGCGCATTCTCCAAAAGCTCTGAATTGTACCACGAATATTGTCGCTAAAAACAAATTAATGCAACATAGTTTTCTATATTAATGTATGATAGCCTTCGGTTGTCTATTTACGAGATTTTAAAAAAAAATCGCAGATGGGGTTTCTTTATTATTCAAATTTCAGTAGAGTACACTTTTGCCAATATGAGAACTTTGAGGCAATATATATATATAAAAATATACATTTGCCCTACGGCAGCAATAATCTACGTACCTAATGAACACACTATATCCTTAAAATGTGTCAAGTTTGAAAACGCTGCTTGCATTACTCTAGGAGAAAAAAAGAAGGGGAATACGTAGCTTATTTTAAACTGTCGCAAAATTAGACATTTCTAAAAGCTAATTTCTTAAGGTCTACAAACTTGAAACCGTGTGAATTCGTTCTTCATTAGACATGCATTTCAGGTAAAAAATATCTTGCTTGAAACAAATATATTTGTCTTTTTATAGCATCTGCAATTTTCAAGGTGACGAAATTGGTGCCTCCATGTTGGTGAAGTTTGATATTCTTTTTCTCGTAAGTTATGCCGTTAATCATAAAACGACGTTGACTTTCGGACTACCTGGTGAGAGGTGCATGAAACATAAAATACTCAATGAAATCTAAAATATCAACTTTTGGACCCGTGTCGATCTCTCGTGGACATACCGGCACAACACATTTTTCAGCTGATCCGACCTAGCTTATATTGTATGTGTTTTAGAGGCTTTTCTCTCATGTTGACGTGTTGCGCTCATCGCATCAACTTTCATGTACATTTCTGACCATCATTCGATGCTCTTAAGCTAGAAATTTCATTTTCTTTTTGCAGAAACATTGGCGTCTCGATGTTCGCGTCCTACAAAGTGCCAGCTCTCTACGAAACTATGAAACTTTATTCTGCAACATTCAAGATGCTGATGGCCGTGGTCAAAAAGCGTCTAATAGGCTTCACCGGTAACAAAACCCCTTACAAATGGACGTGATAGACAACAGTTTTACATCAATGAAAAAGTACATATTGAGCAAACAGTATCTTGACAGGTTATGCAAGTGAAAGAAAGCTTAAAATTGAAAAATGTAAACTCAAAAGTTGGAACTGCAAAATACAACCTATTTAATTATTTCTTACACATATGAAAATCAATAATAGAGTGTAATGATGCAAGTGCTACTAGATTTGCACCAAAGTCAAATTTGGCATTTGCCTATGCGGAAAGACACACAAAATGTTTTGAAAAACAAAAGTATACGTTATTTTACTTAGATGGCGGATGTGACATTGAATTGAAGCGGCAATAGAAAGCGAAGCCTTCGTTTGCTGTAGTTGGTGCGCGTGCATTGGGTAAAGCACCTGTGATTGAAGCGGGTGTTTTGAACAAGTTTACGGTGACTTAGGATGGCAATTGTTCCTAAAAAGTTGTGGCATTTTAATCTTGCGTGGGAGCGTTTCAGAGGAATTGCGCCGTAATATTCTGGTCGAGTTAGTGCATTCATGTCTATTATTATGGCAGCGATGTGACAGCAATAAAAATCTTTTGAAATGACACTGAGAGCCTTTCGCTGTATGACGTGAAATTATCAGATATTTGTTAACGTTGTCGTACTCCCAACCAGATAACACTAGTTAGCATGAGGTAAAACAAGGATGTATAGATGAGCAGTTCAACTGCTTTAGGTAGCGAGAAACTTATCCACAATAGTAGGCCTGAAGTTATTCGTAGAATGCCATACAGCTTTTCAGTATCGGTGTTCCTAGACATGTGTTCGTCGAAAATAATTCCCAAACACTTATTATGCTGTATAATCTGAAATTCTGAACTACCAAGATTTAATGGTACATGAAGAGGGGTTATTTATTTTTTGGCCTGAAAAATGATTGATTGATATGGGGGATTTAACGTCCCAAAACCACCATATGATTATGAAAGACGCCATAGTAGAGGACTCCGGAAACTTTGACCACCTTGGGATCTTTACCGCACACCCAAATCTGAGCACACGGACCTACAACATTTCCACCTTCATTGGAAATCCAGCCACCGCAGCCGGGATTCCATCCCGTGACCTGCGTGTCAGCCGCCGAGTACCTTAGCCACTAGACCACCACGGCGGGGCAAGGCCTGAAACATATCGCTTTTGTTTTTGATGTGTTTAACTTCGAACAGTTAATGCCTGTCCACATGGCCAACTTTGCCAGTAGCTCATTTGCGTGTATAGTTAGGTTTTTATATTTTTAATAAACTTTTATATCGCAAAAACAGCGTCCGTAGCGTGAGGCCGGTACGTTTTTTGGCACTAGTAGATGCTGAAAACACTGTCACGCTCTCGCATTTACTGGCACTTTGCTGGGTGCAGTAGGAAATAGCTGGGTCTCACTGGTATGGCGCTGGCTTTACGACTGTGACGCTGGTGCACAATGAGAACTGCCTGAATTTTCGCTGGAGTGCACTGGTGCATAGAGCAGCACGCACTGTTTCTACTAGCGTCAGGCACACGTTTATGGAGCGTGCAGTGGTATTAGCTGATATTGTTGAATAAAAAATGCCTAATTTTACGGCACATATAGATGCTACCCTAACAGATCTCGACCATATGCCTCACAATTTCGCATATCACACATCATCATCATGATCTGCGATATGCAAAATCACTCTCATTTTTAGTGTTTTCCGTCGGAGTGAGGAGCAAAAGGCGCTAATATCTTAAAGCAGTCAGCGCTCAAGTTGTTGCTTACTAGCACGCTTTCTTTTGAAATTCACTCAGTGTCAGTAAGAGCGTTAAAACTTGCGGTGAACGTGTGTTTCGGCAAATGCTGCAGGTTTTTTGCATGTTCCCCGCATATTGAATGAAATAAATTTCTATCAATGTTGTTTTGCTGTAACGATTTCGTGTTGCATTTTTATAATCCAGGAGCTAGTCGCCACTCCTAACAGAGACAGCAACTTGTTTACGCCACAAAACTGACGAGGCGTAAATGAGCTCTATCAGCGTTTCAGAAACTTTCGAGAAAAACTGGTCATTACCTCAGCAAAATTACGCATCTCCGTGAGCGCTGAAAAGCCGTTTCCTCTAATGCAAGCTTGGCCGGATGAACTGCGCGAATGCTTTCAGGACGTGATTGCCGCCTTGTATCAGGCAGCGTCTGCGTGGCGTTGTAGGCGTAACCCTTGTGCACATCATCCTGATGTGCCATCTTATGTCAAGCAATAATTTTTTGGCCAGTAATAGCCATATATTTCTACGACCACAGATATATCACCTGCGCAGCCGCTTCCTACGCGTGATCAATCTCATTTTTCGGCCCAATTTGAAGTGATGTCGTATTCGGCTCTTCGTAGAAGCTGTCATACAATATCGCTAACACTCACTGGCTTGTCTTGTGTTTATCAACAAGCTGCTGACTGCCTGCACATCTTTTCATTGCCCGAAGTGGTAAAGGCGTATCTGCAACCTCCGAAACGTGCAACAAACCCTCGCCTGATTGTTTTGCAGCTGAGTTTTACTTGATAATTTGGCGTGAGATTGATATTTCTTTTCCACAGTTATCCGAAGTTGTTTTAAGGACAATGTTTTTCATTTCAGTTTTCAAGATGGTTTCATTCCATTTATTCGAAAAGGTAGTGCTTGTTTTGTTAGTCCTGAGGATTCGAGACATATAACGCTTCTTAACGTTGACTATCGGATATTCGCGATTGTAGTGGTTTAATGTTTGAGGGTTGATTGATATGTGGGGTTTAACGTCCCAAAACCACTCTATGATTATGAGAGACGCCGTAGTGGAGGGCTCCGGAAATTTAGACCACCTGGGGTTCTTTAACGTGCACCCAAATCTGAGCACACGGGCCTACAACATTTCCGCCTCCATCGGAAATGCAGCCGCCGCAGCCGGGATTCGAACCCGCGCCCTGCGGGTCAGCAGCCGAGTGCCTTAGCCACTAGACCACCGCGGCGGGGCGTTTGAGGGTTTTCTTTACATCCAGGTTGGTCATCACTATAGGCTTCATTGGTGCCTGGAATAAAAGCAAACAGCTTTCCTCTTACAAAGAGGTTTAAAAAGTGCAATTTTAAACGTTTTTTTTTGTCTTTTACCACCCATATTATCGAATTCGATACAGTGTCGTGGTCTCCGCGTGCTCTCTTTGTGTGTTTGTGAAATCCCGGCTGCGGCGGCTGCATTTCCGATGGAGGCGGAAATGTTGTAGGCCCGTGTGCTCAGATTTGGGTGCACGTTAAAGAACCCCAGGTCGTCAAAATTTCCGGAGCCCTCCACTACGGCGTCTCTCATAATCAAATGGTGGTTTTGGGACGTTAAACCCTATACATCATCATGTGTATTTGGACCAAGAGAGGGCATATGAACGACTCGAGCACACGTATATATTTAATGTGCTAATAGCACATGTATATCTTTGATGAGCTCACAGCCTTTAGATTTCCTTTCTCATTTGTGGAATTATTTAGAAATGCCTGCTCCTGTATGAAAAGCACGCTAGTGCTGAGTGACTGGGAGATTGCTGCCTTTTCAGATACACGTGGAGTGTATCAGGGATCTCCATTGTCTCCTGTGATGTTTTGCCTCTGCCTTGAGCAATTTTTGCGTGCTCTAGGCGTGGGTTCGCGCGCCCGTGGTCTGGCGCTTTCTGGCCGAAGTGTCGTGAAATTAACAGCTTTTGCTGACGGCATATTCTTCTACCATTCAGAGGGAGACAGTTTTTCGCACAGCTTGCGTTTATTCTTTCAGTATGATGACAACTAAGGTGCAGCACTGAACTTCTCCCAATTCCTGCATTTGATAATTCACTCTACAACCTCTCGACTTAGCTGCGCTTCTCCTATTGAAGAGGCTTTGGCCCTATCTATTCAAGGAAAAACAGGCCACTGTGGAATTACAATAGGTATGATGTTGTGAGAGGAGTATGGAAAAGGGTCATGGTTCCTGGTCTGACGTTCAGCAATGCGGTCTTGTGCATGGGATCAGAAGTTCAAGCAAAATTAGAAATAAGCAGCGTGGAATATCTAGGCTTGCCTTAGGAGCTCGCATCAATATGCCAAACCAGGGAGTACAAGGTGATATGGGATGGACATCATTTGAGCGCAGGGAAGCTAGCAGCAAGATAAAATTTGAGAGGCAGTTGAGAGAAATCGGAAAGGAGCGTTGGGCTAATTAGGTATTCAGCTACTTGTACATGAAGAATGTCGATACAAAAAGAAGGAAGCGAACTAAACAATTGACTGGTAAATACTTGAAAAACAGCAGGGTGCAGAACCAAAAAGAATTATCGGTTAAGAAGAACGGTGAAGGAAGCTGAGACCGATATGTGGAGAATCGGCATGATTAAGAAGTCCGCAATAGAGATCTATCGAACTTTTAAGCAGGAAATCGCCAAGGAAAGGATCTATGTTAATACTCGGCGTAGTTCTATACTGCTTGCGACCAGGACGAGAGTATTGCGAACAAAGACATATCGAGCCAAATACGAAGGGGTGCAAAGTATGCATTGCGTGTGGAGAGGAAGAGGAAACTGCCGAACACTTGATAATGTTCTTTGAAGGCCTTCACCCTATAGTTCAGGATGGTCGCGCAGAGTTTTTCGAAGCACTGGGTTTTCGGGGCAGGGAGGGAAAAATAGATTTAAGTGGGTAAAATTAACGAGAAGGAGGTTATCTGATTGGTGGGTAAAGTCAAAGCACGAGTTAAAATTAAACGCTGCACTACAAAGTACGAGTCTTTAATCTCACTATTTAAAGGAAAAGAAAAACAAATGTAGTTTTTGATTCACTAAGTATTACGGCTTGGTGGCAATAGCCACCGCTCGATCTAAAGGGCACAGCCATATCAATCCATTTATCCATCCATTCATCCATCCATCGTTGAAAATATTTTAACTAGATGGCATTAGTGGTTTTCGCAGCATATGGACGAAGTGAATGATGGTGAGTAGGGCGAAGTGTTCGTGTGTCCATTCGTGTCTCCAACCGTCTTTGCGTCCATCCGTTCACGCACTTGCCCGTTCATTCGACCCCGCTTCCGTCTGGTCATTTGTTCATGCTTCCATCCATCCGTACCTGCGTCCTTGGTACTGTCCATCCGTTCGTGTGTCCTACCATTTGTATGTCCGTGCAGGCTTCCGTTCGTCCGCCCGTCTGTTCGTGCGTACATCTGTCCCTGCTTCCGTCCAAGCGTGCGTGCGTCTGTGTTTCTGTTAATTCGTCTGTGCGTCCATGCTTCTGTCCCTCCGCGCTTCTGTTGGCCCATCCATGCATTCATTCGTGCGTCCGTCCATCTGTGTGTCCTACTTCTGTTCATCGATGCATCTATCTGTCCGTGTTTCTGTCAGTTAGTCCATCCATCTGTTCCTCCGTATGTTCGTTCGTCCATTTGTTCCTGCTTCCGTCTGTCCACGCTTCCCTTTTTATGCGTGCGCCAGTCCGTCTGTGCTTCCGTCCGTCGTTTCGTCAGTGCAATCGTACCTCTGTCCATGCATTCATTCTTGCTTCCGTCTGTCCACGCGCCCTTTCATGCATCTGTCAGTCCGTCTGTGCTTCCATCCGTTCGTGCGTTCGTGCCGCTGTCCACTCGTCCACTCAGATACACGGACGCGTAGACACACAGACAGGCGGAAGCATGAATGGACTGATGGACTGATGGCATGACGTACGGACCTATGGACAGATGGACGTTTTGCTTCACTCATCAGCATTTAATACGAGGGTATGCTGTGATTTTTATGGTCTTTGTAAAACGCTCTTAGGGCATATACTACAAGTGCACTTGCATGACATCCACACCACTAAGAATGACCAAATAGTTTTATGAAATAGGAAAGTATCCACTTTACATTTATCAATAATTCTGCGGATAAGCAAGTTTCCCACTACCCAGCTCTGTGGCATTGTGTGTGCTTTGCTGATAAATTGGCGGAATAAATTGAAGAACAGTGGCTGTGACCTTTGCAAGGTGGTAAAATCTTTAGATTGCCCACTAATTGCATAATTTGCATTGTGTGACACTTTATTGTTAGTTTGCTCTCTTATCACGTTATGACGTAAGATAACGCTCTTCTTCAGCAACTAATACTAGTAATTTTGCGAGGAACCACTACGTCACAAATCTTAACTTTTGTGCAATGAATAAGATTTCGTTTCGCCATTAGTCATCGTTCTTCAAAGAAACGTGGCACCCGCTGCACTCCTGTAAGATATTGTGTGCATTTACTTGCTGTCGCGGATGACCAATAAGAATAATGGCTGGGCATATTTAATGGTTTGGAAGCATTTAACCATTCACTTGGTCCACATAAGTTTCGTCATCATCTTCATCACAAGCCTGACCACACCCACCGCAATCGAAGGCCATCCCCATGTTCCGCATATCAACCCGTTGATGTGCTTTCGGCTTCCATATTGTTCAGACCTATTCCTAATCTTATCTGCCCATCCAACTTTCTGTATTCTTCTCACACATTAGTCTTCTTTTGTTAAGGAGTCAGCTATCATTAACGAAGAGTGGTTATTCTGCTTACACTCGTAGTGCCCGCCCATGACCATTTATTTTATATAAAACAATCACAATTTAAAAACCAGCCTTTTCCCTGACCCATTTTGCTATATTCTATTTCCTACGGTTACCCTTGTCACTTTCCTTTCTACTGTTCACTGTGCCATCCCCAGTTTAACTTTAACCCACTTTGTAAGCTTAGGGTTGGTGCTGCAAAGATAAGCACTGGCAAAACGCAGCTGTTGTATACTTTCCTTTTCAGGGATAGTGGTAAACTACCATTCGTGATTTAAATGCGGTAGGCCCGTGAGCTCAGATTAAGATGCACGTTAAACACCAGGTGGTCAAAACTTCCGGAGCCCTCCACTACAGAGTCTTTCATAATCACATGGTGGTTTTGCGACGTTATATACAAACCCGCTTCGGTGATCTAGTGGCTAAGGTACTCGGCTGCTGACCCACAGGTCGGGGGATCAAGTCCCGGCTGCGCCGGCTGCGTTTTTTGATGGAAGTGAAAATGCTGTAGGCCCGTGTGCTCAGATTTGGTTGCACGTTAAAAACCCGAGGTGGTCTAAATTCCCGGAGCCATTCACTACGGCGTCTTTCAAAATAATATGGTGGTTTTGGGACGTTAAACCACATATTTGAATCATCAATTGACGTCAAACACCACATGTTTTTCATTGCCATTTATAATTTCAGACTTGTTTTCTTAATTTGTTCTGCTCCAACCTTGATGTCCTGGTTCGCTCTCATAGTTTGTGTCAGTGGTTTCTACCTGTCCTAAGTAGACGTCTTGGTTTCCACATCGATGATACCTCAAAACATGTCGCAAAACACTGTTATTTCCTGACACTGATGCACGTAGCTTTAGTTTTCAGCGTGTTACTTTTCTGACCCACTCTTCTCTTTACAGCGTCCTACAAAGACACATGAACAATGAAAGGTGTCCCATACACTGCAGCTAACTTGTAACAATATTTGTTTATGAGTTGTTCTATCTATGCAAAAGTAGTTGAATTTTAAAAGTACTTGTAATGATGATGGCTGAGAAGCTATGTTGTCATGTGCGTTTTTGTTTTTTAAATAAGAATTGTTGCAAGTGAGGACCTGTGTGTCACTTCTTTATTTGTGGTATTGTTTCGTGCTTTATAAACTTCAGCGCGACTTAGCAACGTGCACAAAGAACTACGTTGTCACTCGTTCTACATATCTTAAGTGTGACACCTATCCGTTAGTTCGCTCTACTAAAGCACTCAATTGCATAGTTTAACGTGATTCATTCTCTGACAGTTGGCTGCCTGGCATCTTCTTGCAGTGAAGTTCCGAGCGCCGGCGTGGCTCGGTGGTTGCCTATTGGCATGGTGCGCAGAGGGCTTGCGCACCATGCCAGGTCCTCGGCGCCTAGCATGGTGTAATTTGTGTGTGTTCTTTTTTTCTTATACTGGCAATTATAGATATTGACGTCGACATTTAACTACGATGCCCATAGCGACTGTTGATTCTCATGAGAGCTCTCGCTTTTAATCACTGAGCGATTTGTCTTCTACAACTTGGCAGAGTCATTCACCACGTGCAAAAAACAACACATCAGTCTGGTGGGTCTGAATAATTAGCTTTATAGCAATAAAACTCTAGTTAACTACAACTTATTTGCACAGGTGCAACGGAAAGCAAAAAATAGCTAAGTGAATTCGCCTGCTATGCACACCCACCATAAGTCAAAGTTTCAAAGTTTCAAAGTTTATTTGCAGGAAAATACAAAAACTTCCCTGCGGGAGGCAAAGACTAAAGGCTAAATAGCCTGACGAGGTCTTGACCTCCTGATACAGTCTGCATCAGTGCCATATTACACATATTCACACATCAGTAACACACATATACAAATAAGTGACATTATACATATCTTATTTAGTTACATAGTATACATTCAGAATATGTTTTACATAAACAGGAAACAATTTTGGTATCAAACGATTCTGTTTAAGTACCATTGTTCACAGTAAGAAAAAAAATCAACTCAGTATACAAGTATTCCTAAATATAAAAGCCTATAGATCTACTATGTCTTTAGTCAAAAGAAGAAAGGATTTATGATGACATTTAAATTGTTTAGTTTTCAGAGTAAAGTCTATATTCGATTCGTGAAGGTTTAGCAATTGTATGATCTTATAATCAATAGCCTGCTTGCCATAGTTCGTGCGTGTTTTCTTAGTTTTGCGGGTAGAATTTCTGAAGCCATATGTTGTTGATACAGTGCGTGGAAAGGAATCCTTTAGTTTATGTTTGTGGATGTGTTGCATCAGTTTAAGATTATATACTTTCCTAGCAGATAGAATTCCATGTTTAAGAAAAAGCGGCTGAGTGTCTAAGTCCTTGGGGTGACCTTTATATTTTTCTATTACACGGAGCGCGCGCTTTTGCAAGATTAATATTCGATCGTAATTGGTCTTAGTTGTTGTTCCCCATACAAGCATTCCGTATAGAAGCTTGGAGTAAAACATGCTATAATATAATGATTTACATAACCATGAAGGGAGGAGGAAAGCAATTTTACTCAAGCACCCTACAGAACGAGCTAGATCTACCAAGAGACTATTTACGTGCGGTGTCCATGTTAAGTGCTCATGAAACCAGACTCCAAGGAATTTTTGTGTGCTGACTTGTTCGAGTCGCTGATTGTCGAACAAGATTACTATATTATCACTGATGTGCTTGTTAATGGGCCTGAACATAATAAATTTTGTTTTTTGTGTGTTTAATTTTAGTTTGTTTTTTGTTAGCCAGCCTGAAAGTTTCGAGAGATATACATTTGTCGAAGCTTCTACTTCCTGAATGGTGGAGCCTGTGAAGAATATACTTGTGTCGTCAGCGAACATTTTAATTTCGGGTGTATACTGAACCTCTGTAATATCATTTATATATAAAAGAAAAAGCACGGGGCCTAAAATGGACCCCTGCGGAACTCCTTTCTTTACGCTTAAATAGTCTGACTTTTTACTGTCTATGCTAACAAATTGTTGTCTGGATGATAAATAGCTTTTAAATAAATCAGAGACTATTCCACGAATTCCATAGCGGCTTAATTTCAACAGTAAGATATTATGGTCAACAGAATCGAACGCTTTACGCAAGTCAAGGAAGACACCTAACGTGAACATTTTATTTTCAATATTTTCTATTATGCGGCTTTTTACATCAATTAGTGCCTCTTCCGTGGTTTTATTTTTGCGAAAACCATATTGATGCGGTGATAAGATATTGTACTTCTCAAGATATTTCATAAGGCGCGTATTTATACATTTTTCATAAATTTTTGAGAATACAGGTAATACGGATATCGGACGATAGTTTGTTAATTCAGTAGTGTTGCCACCTTTATGAATGGGTGTAACTTTGGCCACCTTAAGTTTTGTTGGAAAGATTCCAATAAGAAAGGAATAATTTACCAGATATGCTAATACGGGGCTAAGTATAGATGCGACAGCTTTAACTGGAGCCACCCTTACGTCATCATAACCACTCGCAACGTTTGTCTTTAGTTCTTTTATATATCGGTAGACTTCTTCGGGTAATACTTCGTGTAGTACGAGAGAGTTCATGCAACTACTTGTTTCATCTTCATATTGTGTTGAGTCTTCATCATAAACAGCCACATTTACAAAGTATTGGTTAATTGCGTTTGCCAGTTCCTTACCCTCCAGAATGATATTGTTGACTTTTACTTCGAGCAACACATTCACTTTGAACGTAAACTACTCGTGTTAGCGCTGTGAAATGAGTGATAGCTGGGTAAGAAAGTGTGACGCAATCTAATCACACAGGTGTCAATTGTAAATGTTCGTCACAAGTACGCGTATGTTAGCTTGCTGCGATGAGACTTGGTTAGTCAAGTCCATATACCAATGAGGTCAATGAGGGTAGTGATTTGGGCTTGTTGGTTTGGTAGCATGATAATATATGGTAGCGCAGACGCAGCACACGGAAAAAGAAGGCACATTCAAGACAACTTAGTTGCCTTTAATGTGCTGTGTTTGGGTGTTGCCTTGAATGTGCCTTCTCTGATCCATGTACTTTGTCTGCGCTACCATATATTGTCATGCTTATACGAATGTCTCTTTGTGAGCTGCAGTGACAGCGTAAAAACTACATCATACGTGCCCAATGATTCGTCGCATATGTACTAATACATATTTAAGAAAACGAACCCAGCATGTCCGTATATACAAAAAAAGCGAACGTATGTCTCGTTTTCTAAGTGGCTTCTCCTTCGTGGAGCTTTTAAAGGATGTCTCAAGCTCTTAGCTCATCTTCATATGCGGTTCTCTTCTTCTTATACACATAAAATGTGTGCGCTGACGCACCCAAATGTTTTAAGGTGGGTTAGAACCCGTGCGATATTTCTTCACGCACGACGCTTCTTCTAATTCAAAAACCGTACTCGTGCTGTCGGTTCACAGTAGACATGCGCGAGTATGACATTTTTGTTTTAAACGGAGTCAGATCGCATGATTCCTTGCGCTAAATAATTTTTACGTGAGTTGGAGTAGAGGGTCTATTTGCGTGACTGTAATCTGCACGCTACAAGCGGCCAAGCGTATGCAACGTTTCGAATTGTGCCAAGCTTAACAACAATTATATTATCACTTTACGCATTTGCGAACCGTAAGACAATTAACTGTGGTGGCGGTAATTTTTTCATTCAACCATGCAATTTGGTATTGTGTCCTAGCGGATCAATCCCCATAAAATGGTTTGATGACATACCGCGTTATGCTACATTGACATACCGCTCTGTTACCATTCATATCGAATACCTCGAAAATTCAGAAACCCTGAAATTCTGCCGGATTCAAGTATAATATTGATACACTCGTTCTAATACTCAAAGCTGTAAAATATTGACAGGGGCCTCAGTTTCGTCATTTATTTACTACGTGTGTATGTGCAGGATGAGAAAAAAAAAGAAAAGGATGTTCAAATAGATATAAAATTTTAAAGTTGCAGGTAATTTATCTCTACTGTTTGAGAACGCGGTATCATTTTCACTAGGTTTCCTTTATTTATTTGAAAGACCCACGACGGCCTCCTACTTCGAAAGAAAAACCATAACTTACGTGTAGATTGCCAGGAGAAATGACCTATAGGCCTGATGAAACCACCTGCATCGTTGCTGTGGTCTGGAGTGAAATATGTACCTTAAACAAGCTAAGGCTTTGCACCAACACTGGGTGAGTGCACAAAACGGGGTCAGAATAAATCGAGATCGGATGTCAGCTGAGGCGCATGCTTCAGTTCCTACATCTGTCTCGGTGCTTAGGGTGACGTTTGAGCCTCATTAAGTTAGCTATCCAAGACCATACCATGTTCTCGTTGTACTGGCAGCGAGGCGAAGCAATGATTTATTGTTCCTTCTTTATGACCCAGAAAGTTCGCCAGGAAACAACGAAGGCTGTAGATGCCAACATTTCCTTCTATGCTTCTTGCGAAGGTAAAAGTTAGCCTTTTTTATTTTTCCCGCTATTTAATCTTTGTTTTGCTCTATACTCGGGGTTCTTACTTTTTTTCCTGAAGTTTTTTCTAAACACTCTGCATCTTCATGATGATATCAATTCTTCATATACGTCGCAGTTGAAAGTTAGACGCTTGGTAGTCACACTGTTCAGTTTAGGATGCTGGTTCGATTGCTCGCAATGTTGGATGCTTATAATGCTGCCGAAATAGCAACACACCGGTTGATGAAGATTGTTATATTTAAACGAAAGCCGGCAGTTCCGTCTATGCAGTTTTCATCATTACGGTGTTGAGATTTAGCACGTAAATGTCAGAATTTAGCGCATTTCTTAATATTAACATTTCTAGACCTCGCGTAAACAAGCTCATTTTAAGTCAACGCAAATCCTGCTATGTCAGCTCGGACTAAACGGGGTAAGGTGCAGCAGTATTTGTTTTTTTGTTTTTTTGCAAACTTTGGTAGAAACGAGGATGGTTGTAATTGTGCAAGAAAACAAGGACAGGCAGAAGAAACCAACACAGCAGCATGGTTATGTGGTTATGTTTATTCGCAATTCCACCCGCTCCATACCTCACGCATTTTCGAGTGTCCTGAAGTATGTAGTCGTTACGCAAGTTTGTTCCATTTGCAGACGAAGTGTAATTAGTAGAAATAAGTTTATATTCTTCACAATCACGCGCACTTCTGAATTTCCTCACCCCGCCACGGTGGTCTAGTGGCTAAGGTACTCGGCTGCTGACCCGCAGGTCGCGGGTTCAAATCCCGGCTGTGGTGGCTGCATTTCCGATGGAGGCAGAAATGCTGTAGGCTCGTGTACTCAGATTTGGGTGCACGTTAAAGAACCCCAGGTGGTCAAAATTTCCGTAGCCCTCCACTACGGCGTCTCACATAATCATATGGTGGTTTTGGGACGTTAAACCCAACAAATCAATTCTGAATTTCCTCTAAGTTATGAAAAAAGTGATCATTTCAACAATTTATGATCTATCTATCTATCTATCTATCTATCTATCTATCTATTCATATATTCATCTATCTATCTATCTATCTATCTATCTATCTATCTATCTATCTATCTATCTATCTATCTATCTATCTTGCCATCTATCTATCAAACCACTTACGGCATCGAGCTCTCCTGATCAACTCCTTCACTTGGGATATACCAAAATAGGCTTCGGGAACAATTTGTGTAGGACCAACACGAACAAAAAGGCAAATTAAAAAAATTAGGCAGTTTCCACGTACTTTGAGAATCGACGTTATGCAAATGACGCAGATTGAACGGGATTGTGTTATTTCGTATGCAGTGAAAAATCATGAAGTGCCACTAAAAATACGTACAAGTGCACGCACATACGAACGTTTTATATAACCAGTTGTTTACCGTGGCGTAACAATGCTAACGGCAACATAGATATTAGCGACACATGAAGCGATAAGCAGATTTGAAGCTCTGGTGCTCGCGAGGGGGTAGCTATCTGCACCACTACATAAATTTTGAGTGGTTGACACTCAACTACAATTGACGTTAACTAGATGTGATGGCGTATCATAGAAGTAAATGTGTAACGTTTTAAAAAATTGTACAGCCAGCAGTGCAACCACAACTATTATTTCTGAAACAATAGGACCTACTTGATAAGTAGTACTGATAACTGCCGTAGTCCTGTGGTAGTATGTGATTGCCAAGCAGACTGGTGCACTTCGATGGCTGCTTAAACCCTGACACTCATTCTTTGCATTAATCAGAACAACGCTGCCAATCTCAACTTTTTATTACGCTCACGTGTTAAAATTATCCATGTCTTTTCAAGCCCTTCATGGGTAGGTAGGAACAATAACCTGTGGTGCATACCCGCCCGTGAGTATGTGCCACACGTCTTACGGCGAAGGTTCGAGCATATAAGTGCTGGGATTGAGGCATTAATCATGTCTTTACCAGCGAGTCATATTCGCCAGGCCATCTTATCTACCGATACTAATTTTGGGTTAGCCTCTTGAAAAAATTTAGACAAAAGCTTTTAAACACAAGCAAGCAGTAACTGGAGCTGTCACTAACTTTCTTGGGCAGTTAATAACTTTTTGTTACCTTTTCATTATATACGCTAACAAACACCTAAAGGTTCCAACAGTTACTGCCTTATGCGCGCCCTTACTGATTTTCACAATACACTTGTTCAATAAACTTGCTGAACAAACCTTTGATGTTGATATTGCAAGCGTATAACAACCTACTTATTGGAACGTGGTACAAGTATGTCCCATCATGGCGATAAGTGCAAGCTTAGTGCCCAGTGTTGGGTCTTGTAAATTAGGCCACATTGAGGTGGTACTATTCAAAATATAAATAAGCTACTGTCCGTCTTATTATGCTTATAAAAATCCTTCGCCACATTACCTCGCCCACCTAATAAGATTGCACGTTGTCTAAACTAATACGCATAATTTAAAGCATTTATCATAAGGCATAGCCGCTCACCGGCATCAGCTGCATGCCCCAAATGTAGGACTATAAATACTCCTAAAAAACTGGGACACGTAGTTGTCGCGTGGTCTTGTCACTGCGTATGTGTACTGTTCTCAGTTATGACGTTACCTGCAAAACTACCCAACGATATAACACAATGTTGATGCTCGAAAATCGGACCGTTTTAAAAACGGATGATTCGTGAGGTGAAAAGATTTCGGCTACATTTTTTATTTGCGACGCGATTCTCAGTGAACTTTGGCGACTATGGGCGTATCTATCTGTCTATCTAGCCACCTACGACGTTCAACTCCCCCGGCTGTTTTGATAATTTTATTGATACCTATAATGGTATAGCATAACAGATTGTATGACAAGCCTAAGTGAATAGCCATAACATCAGAATCCAGATATGTAAGTAATGAATGTGATGATTTACAATTCATGGTCTTGCTGCACTTGCGGTGGTTTATATCACATGACCTATTGCAAATCTGGTATGGTATCACATGACTGCATGGCGAAAATTAGTGACATACTCCAACCTGGAATTCTTGGTATGCATGTCAAGCAAGTCACGACTACAAGCCACGCTCATTATTGGCTCCAATGTCATTTCGCTAGCTTCCCATATATGATATTTGATATCACGGGACATGAATAGATGATGGCGGTATATTAGTGGTGCAAGCATCATAATCATGAGATCAGTGTCATGCAAGATTATGAGTACATGCTACGCTAATTTTTCGCTCGAGGCCGTTTGGCTAGCTTCACATATACGTAATTGGTATTACGTGATGCGAACGCACGATTAAAATAAATGACACCTCGGTACATGATAATTAGGACATCCATGTAGTGTAAAACGTGAGTACACACTAAGCTCACAGCGCGCTCGTGGTCGTTTTGCTAGTTTTACAAATACCGAATTCAGTGCTACGTGACGTGAATAATTGACAAAGGTGACATGTTAAAATAAATATGACAATTATGACATAGAAATTATCTATTGCATAAAAACCGTCCGTCTCGTAACGTTATGCTGATTCTAAAGTAACCTATTGCGACGACGCGGGATCAACGAGCGCACAAAGTGCCTCGAAAAATACGCTTTATCGATCGCAGGAAAAACACTGCAACGACTTCTTCGTCTTTTGCCCTCGGTCAAGGACACTCGGGCTTCTTTGCTGTGGCCAACACTAGCACATACGCGTGGCATTATTTCCCCTGTACAAAAAAACATCGCCCTGATGTTAATTAGTCACTGAAAGTAAGGTTTCATCCGAATAATGTGGACAATTTCTGGTGAATGTCTGCGGCGCTTCGAACAATGCACGCCGTCCGGAACAGCCTCGTAGTGGACGTCACTGATGCATCGCAGAACCTTGTCGGGTCCGAAGTACCTTCGCAACAGCTTTTCGGGAAGCCTACGCTGACGAATAGGTTTCCAGACCCATACTTTGGCGTCCACGTTGTATATGAAGGGTCTGTGCCAGAGGTTGTAATGTTTGGCATCGTCGTCTTGTTGTTCAGTGATTCGCAACCTGGCAAGTTGTCTGGCTTCTTCTGCTAGCTGGGTAAACTCTTCGGCGTCCGTCTCATTTCCATCATTTTCATGAGGGAGTATTGCGTCTAACGTTGTCGTAACCTCGCGTCCGTAAACGAGACTGACGGATGTCTTCCGAGTGGTCTCCTGACGAGCCGTGTTGTACGCGAACGTGACGTAGGGCAAAATGATGTCCCAGTTCTTGTGCACTACATCTACGTACATGCTTATTATGTCAGCCAGGGTCTTGTGTAGGAATTCGGTGAGCCCTTTGGTCTGGGGATGATACGCCATTGTCTTCCTGTGAGTTGTACCATTTAGTCAGACAATGGTGTCCGAAACCTCAGCCGTGAATGCAGTACCTCTCTCAGTGATGACTATTGCGGGAGCCCCGTGTCTTAAGAGAATGGCTTTCATGAAAAATTGCACCGCTTCAGTGGCCACTGCCCATGGTAGTGCACCTGTCTCCGCGTATCAGGTCAGGTAATCCGTGGCGACGATTATCCACCTGTTTCCAGTAGCAGGCTTTGGGAAGGGGCCCAGAAAATTCATGCCAATTCGTGCGAATGGTGTCACCGGCACTTGGACAGGCTGCAGCAGGCCAGCTGGTTTGATGGATGGTGGCTTGCGACGCTGGCAATCTAGACATGCCTGCACGTAAGTTTTGACAACTTAAGCAAGTCTTGGCCAGAAATATTTCTGCCTTATCCTCGCCAAAGTTCGTGCGTAACCCAAGTGACCAGCGGTAGGTTCCTCGTGGCAGGCTTGTAGTACCTCAAGGTGAAGCGAAGAAGCAACGACGAACAAGTAGCTGTTGCCGGCGGGTAAAATGTTCCTCTTATAAAGAACGTCAATTCGAAAGCAGTACGACGGCAGCCCTCTCGCAAATAACTTTGACACGCTATTCATTAGCCTTTGTAGGTAATTCATGAGTGGTAGCAGTTCAATATCGTCAGGCTGCTGTTGAGAAAAGGCGGCAGTGTCCACAATTCCCAGAAAGGCCTTGTCGTCATCGTCATTGTCCGGGGATGCGATCTCAACAGGAGACCGAGAAAGACAGTCGGCATCGGTGTGTCGTTTTCCCGACTTGTAGGAAACAGTGAAGTCAAATTGTTGGAGCCGAAGACTCCACCGTGCAAGACAGCCAGACGGATCTTTCAAGTTCACTAACCAACAGTAAGAGTGGGGATGGCTGATAGCGGTGAATTTGGCCGTGCAAATAAGGACAAAACCTCAGGACTGCTCCTACCATTGGAAGACATTCTTTCTCCGTCGTGGTGTAGATAGCTTACGCTCGGGAGAGTGTCCTGCTGGCGTAGGCGATCACCTTTTCCTTGTTGTCCTTCGAGAGTACGAGCACTCTTCCAAGACCCACATTACTAGCGTGTGTATTAAGTATTGTTGGGGCGTCTTCATCGAAGTGGGCCAGCACAGGGGGTGTTTGCATGCGCTGACGAAGCTCGTGAAACGCCTGCTGTTGGTCGTCGCCCCTTCTGAAGGGGGTACCTTCCCGCGTAAGCTGTGTCAATGGCCATGCGATGCGAGAAAATTAGCAATAAACCGCCGATAATAGGCACAGAGTTCCAAAAAAACGTCTCACTGATTTTTTCTCCTATGGCGTCGGAAAGGTGGCCATGGCAGCCATTTTATCCGGGATGGGTCGGATCTCTTGGCTGCCACAACAGGACCGAGGAATTGAAGTTTGTGGAAGCTGAAGTAGAACTTTTCAGGTTTTAAAGTAAGACCAGCCAAGCGTATTGCTTCGAAAACTGCTTAGAGCCTTCGTAATTGTTGCTCGAAAGTCGCCCAAAAGACAATCACGTCATCTAGGTGCACCAAGCAGGTTTGCCACTTAAGTCCCGACAGAGCCGTGTTTATGAGACGCTGTAAAGTTGTTGGCGCTGAACAGAAACCGAAAGGAAGTACCTGAAGTTCATAAAATCTATCAGGCGTAACAAAGGCGGTCTTCTCACGATCTCTCTCATCCACTTCAATTTGCCAGTAGCTGCTTTTCAAGTCAATGGACGAAAAGTAGCGTGCGTTTTGTAGTGTATTCAGTGAATCATTAGTACGCGGCAGAAGGTAGACATTCTACTTTGCGATCTGATTGAGCTTGCGGAGGTCGACGCAGAAACGCAAGCTGCCGCCCTTCTTTTTGACGGGTACTTCAGGTGATGCTCAAGGACTGTTAGATGGCTGAATAACACCACCACCTTATAGCATCGTTTTCACCTGTTTTTTAGTTGCTTCACGCTCCTTTTGGGCGACTCGATAAGGATTTTGCAGGATGGGTCTGGCGTCAGAATCCGTAATGATGCGGTGTTTCGTCAGTGCCGTTTCACCAACTCTTGATGTGGATGAGAGGCAGCCGTGAAACTTGTTGATCAGCGTGAGAAGGCGGTCTCGCTCAATGGAAGATGACGTTGGACCAACGTCGACAGGTGTCGGTGCAGTGATAGTAGACGCTGCTGATTCCTCCACTAAATGACAATCTTCTGTTTGAGAGAGTTCGTCAAAATAAGCAATAGCCGTACCTTTAACTATGTGTCAGCGTTTCTACTGAAATTTGCCAATAAGAGTTCAGCGCATCCGTCAATAACAGTGATGACAGCCCTGGCAACAGAAATGCCACTAGTGAATGCGAGCTTCTTGATGTGTGCAATATGGAGGCGAGGTGGCTGGTGTTCCTCATCTGTAGCAGTCTCTGAGCTTATAGTGAACGTTACGCTTCTCTCACAGATGTCAATCACAGCCCCATATTCGCGCAAGAAATCCATTCGCAATATGAACTGTTTACAGCACTCGTGAAGAATGAGCAGGGTGGCGACAAAGGTGGAACTAGCGATGAAAAGTCGGACCGTGCACTTTCCAACCGGTGTCATCAACTGACCTCCTGCGGTTCTTATATTGGGTCCGTGCCATGCATATTCGCCTTCCTTAGTCTGTCGGCTAGCGGCAAGTTTATTATAAAAAAATGGGAGCCGGTGTCCACAAGAGCCGTCACTTGATGGCCGTCAATGTGAACGACAAGGTCAGCGCTGATAACGTCGGTTACGTCGGCAGTTGTTCTATTCGTCGGATTAGTCGTTGCTGTCGTCGTCTTCGGCATCGGTAGCGGCGAGCTGTCATATGTCGGCAATGGGGGCTTTTCAGAACTTCGATTATCGGCAACCCCACCCCCCGAGGTCTCAGCATATAGTTTCCCCGTCGCGGGCTGAGGGACCTGCCTCTGGTGGCGTCGCCAAAACTGCGACGATTAGGTGAAGTGTCCCGCATAGGAGATAGAGAACCTGACTCGGGCCTTATTGGATTCTGTGGCGGTGTGTTCTTAGGAGTGTTGTTGTACGTGCGTTGATCGTTGAACGTAGGGTAATCATGGTAGCGAGGAAACATCAAGTACTGGGCGTCGCGATAACGACAAATTCTGTAAACGTGCCCCGCTTTGCCACATTGAAAGCTTACCGATCGACTGTCAGCGGTACACCACAAATCTGTTTTCCGACGCTAGAAGGTAAGCGGGGACCCACCATTGAACCACGTGGTGGGCTTCACATTTTGGCTAAACGGCATTCGTCTTGTCGGTAAGATCGGTGCGGTTGAGAAAGTCGTCGGCACTGAGAGCGGCTGTGTTTGCAGGGTTGGTGGTGGTCCAGTCATTGAAGTTCGATGTGCCGAAGGCGCGACGACGGGGCGTCGGAATGCATCAGCATAAGTAAAATGTCGTACATCATCATAGCCAGATGAAGAGGAAGCCTGACAACATCAGTCAAGTCAACATGAGTTGTTTGACAACATCAGTGACAAAAGACAATGCCGGCGTCGGTTCGGTTGCTGGAATGAAACCAAGATGCCAAAGCTCCTCCCTCAAAATCTCCCGGATGACTTCCCGCAGAGGCCTGTCGTTGTCGCAGAGGCTCGCCGCAGTCGTAACGGGACTACTCGCTCGAAAGATGACCGAGTTCTGCTGGTGGTACCGTTGCTGCAGGGACCGTTCTATAGCTGTGGCTTCTTTCGTGAATTCAGCTACTGTGGTTGATGTATTCCTCAGAATCCCAGCAAACACTTCCTCTTTCACGCCTCGCATTAGATACCGAAGCTTCCTGTCTTCCGGCATCTTGGGATCTGCCCTACCTAAAAGACGGGTCATGCCTTCGGCGAACACAGCAACGCTCTCATTTGGTTTTAAATGCGAAGCATTTCTTAGCAATTTTCGGCGACTTTGACGTATCTATCTATCTATCTATCTATCTATCTATCTATGTAATCTATCTAGCTGCCCTCGACTTTTAGCTCTCCCTATTGTTTCGAAAATGGTATCACACCAAAACGTGGTGTGGCATAAAATGACTGTATGAAGAACATAATAAATGCGAAGCATATCTTAGTGAACTTCGACGACATTGAGTCTATCTATCTATCTATCTATCTATCTATCTATCTAGCATATCTAGCAATAACAACATATTTGACTAGTCATAACTTGAAAATAATGACATGTATGTCATGAATGTGATAATTTACCTTTCATGGTCCTGCAGTTCTTGCGGTGGTTTTGTTCACATGGCATGTTGCAAGACTGGCATGGTATAACATGATTGCATGCCGAACACAAGTGACAGACCCTAACAAGAAAATCATGACATGCGTGTCATGTAAAAACATGACTACATGCCACATTTATGATGCACTGTCGGCCGTTTCGCTAGCTCCACTTATACCAAGTATGTCATTACGGGACGTTAATGAATGAGGAAGGTATGACACTGGTGCAAACATGATGAACATGAGATACATGTCATGTAACAACATGACTATTGCTACGCTCGTGATGCGCTCATGCGGGGCCATTTCTCTAGCGTTACATATGCCAAATTTTGTATTACGTGACGCCGAACGAAGACAAATGTGTGATACTGGTGCAAACATAATAAACGTGAGATGCGTGTCTTGTAACAACATGACACCATGCCACGATCATGATGCGCTGTTGGCTGTTTCACAATCTTCACTTATACCGAACTCCGTATCACGCGACGCGAACGGACAACATAGGTAAATGACACATCTAAACATGATAATCACAATATATGTGTCATGTAACAACATGACTACATGCCACACTCATGATGTGCTCGTGAATGTTTCGCTAGCTTCACACATGCCAAATTTGGTATTACATGATGCTAATGGATGACGAAGGTATGTGTTTGGTGCAAACGTAATAATCATGAGATGTGTGTCATAGAAGCACAAGAATACATGCCACAATCAATGTGCCAATACGATTCGACATGACGCGGTGCGCGTGCTTGTCGGCGTTCATTTCGTCGCGCCATGCCAGGCACCAGTGCCGCCATATACTCGCAGGGGCGTGCCACGCTGCGTTGCTTTGACGCATGTGCGTTTCAGCACGTCCGGCATCCCTCCGTCACGAAGAGAGGGAGACGCAGTGTTGTCTGGGTAACGCATGGGCATAGAGTAATGTTACTCATGGCATCGGCGCAAATTGCAGCATGTCGCAGTTCGCGCCGGTTTCCGTAAGGCCGCGCCGACGGACGCTGGTCGCGCCTGGCGTCACAATATAGAGTGCTCGCGTTTTGCTAACGTAGCGGCACTGTGCCCAGCGTGTACGCGCGTCAAAGCTACATGGTAGTGATTGGGCCCTTTCTGATGCGCTCGTGGCCGTTTTTACGTCCGCTTATACCAAAATTGGTGTTACGTGACGTCAATTGATGAAATATAGGACTGGTACAGCATGATAATTCTGACACGCGTGTCATGTAAGAACATGACAACATATCACGCTCATAGTGTGCTCGCGGCCATTTCCCTAGCTCCATATATCATAAATTTGGTATCAGGTGAAATTAATAGATGACGAACGTGAACGACACATCTCAACATGATATTCATGGCACAGAAGTTATGTACGGCATCTTTAACTCCACCCTGTTAAGTTGTGCAGATTTTTAAGTGACATATCAACATTTCTCATTCATGCTTAGAATATTATCGATTCCCACATTACGTGGGATCTTCCATTTTTTTTATTTCGAATTTTCAAAAGGCGGTTCGAATTCTCTTTTCTGTCGAGACTAGTAAAGGTGTCAACCAGCTGGTTGCGGAAGTCGTCCCACGTAGCCATGCTTCTTTCCCTGGTGAAGTAACACGTCTGGGCGTTGTCTTTCAGGTAAAAGTACACATTCGTAAGCTTGTCTTCTGGGATGACTGAGTGCTTGTACTTCGCGCAGCGTTCGAACTGGTCCAGCCAGTCTTGTCCGTCTTCATAGGTCTCACCATGAAAGCAGTCAGGAATCATAGAATTCTGAAGTGTCGTGTGCGATGGAGCTGCAGTATCCATGGTGGCTGAAGGCGGCAAGCGATTGCTGGCATTTTCTGGTAAGGGATTGAGCTCGGGAGCCAGGCCTTGCAGATGGCGACTGAAATGGTTGACTGCTGTGTCGACGAGCAGTAGCGATTTCGGGCTCAAATATCGGGTCCGTGAAGGGGTGCCAAGCATGAAGACTACCCAACACCCCCACCAGTGTGACGACGTGGGATCGACGAGCACACAAAGCACCTCAAACAAATACGCTTTATCGATCATAGGAAAAAAATGATGATGATGATGATGATGATGATCCTACAGCCGTGGCTCGTACCCACTCAGGGGGATCGGCCAAGAATCGATGACTTATTTCAGTAAGATTTTTTTTCCAATATCGAAACCACCCACCAGAAAAAAGAAAGAAAAAAAAGACACCCTAGGCGGAATGAAAGGAGTGCAATGGTTGTTTGTCACTCGTTCAGATAATACAATTATTCATTACATTGAATAGGAATCAGCATAGTTAAACAATGCTCTTGTGTATGTTGGACTTTTTTGCACAAATAATAATCATGTATTTAAAAGCCTAATTCTTTTACTTTCGTTTAGGTACTTGCAAGCTGCATAGAAAACGTTCTCGTGGCTGAAGCCCAGATCATAAGCACCGAAGGAAAGTATGTTTTCTATAGTGAAATTCAGCCCCAGGCTAGTGAATAAGACGACTAAGAGTGTTTTCCTGAGCAATTTGTATCGGCGACTTGACGAAAAATAGTGCTCTATTGTTTCCAATTCTGAACAAAAGCTGCATAGTGGTAATATCGCCAGACCAGCCCTATGTGAATAGAAATTTAACGGGGGGACACGACATCGAAATCTAGTTATTATGGTTTCCAACTGTCTTGTAGGACACCAATGAATTTTCCATGGAAATGTTAAATGAGTAAATTCTGGTGTTGACAAGATTGCTTCCATAGCGTCTGCACTAAGCGCAAGTTTTCTGTATCTTGTCGCAGTTATAGTGGCCACTTCGTGAAGGACTGATAGTACTGGCCCTTCCAATGCTGCTCGTGCTAGAGAGTCGGCGATTTCATTTACTTCTAAGCCGCAATGACCGGGTACCCATACTAGTTTCAGTAGCTGCAGCTGAGGAGGAACTAGCATAAGGAGCGTCTTTAAGGCCATCGATTTTGTTGATGCCGTAATTGACGTACATACTGACAGAGAATCCGTGATTATGATCGCATTAGCAGCATTCAAAGGTAGCTTTCGCAGCGCTAGAATTATTGCCAACAGTTCAGCTTCAAAAACTGGGGTGAAATCCGGTTCTCCTAATGAAAAAAACCAGGCAAGCGAATGGGAGTATATACCTACACCTGTCTTTTCATCCATCACTGAAGCATCTATGACTATAATATTATTCGTTTCTGCGTGGGCAAGATAATCCTGCAGTCGGCTATATAAGACCCTATATGATTGTAATTTGGCCTAGAGGAAAAAATCTCATCGCATTCTATCTTAAGAATTTGATTTGTAACCTGCGCTGCAATCACATCTCGAATTTTACATTTATCATATCTAGTTGTTTCTGAACGAAAGCAATTTGAGGTGTTCGAAACCGTGGCCAATGGGCTAGACAAAAGGTGTCTGGGTCATTTATAAAATCACATTTAGATCGTCTTGGCACATAGCTATAAAATTTCAGAAACGTCTGAACCGTTAAGATGCGAAAACGGGAAGGCAATGTAGGTAATCGTGCTTCCTGATACAAAAAATTGTTTGGTACATACCTGAGAAGTCCTAGACACAATCTCAAGGCCTCTCGTTCCAGCATAATTAGAGGCTTTATTTTATAAGCAGGGCCATCTCACCCAAATTCTAGGATTGGTCGCAGATACAGTTTATATATCATCACCATTGTGCTTCTGCATAGATTATATCGGCGGCTGCTCAGTCTACGAAGAATTCTTAAGACTCGCTGTGCTTTAGATGCCATGCTTTCTATGTGAGGAGTCTAGTTTAGGTTGGCATTATAAATTACTCCCAAATATTTAAGAGATTCCACCTGCGGAATGGGCTCTTGTTCATAACATAGTGAAATCGAGATGGGATCGGATGACGGGGATATCAATACTGCACTCTTATTTACATTTAAGGTCATGCAGACTGCATCTTGCCATCTCTCCAGCATATTGACATATCTCTGTAGATTTTGATATAAAGAATATATGTCACTATGTGCCGTGAAAATGCAATATCGTCAACATATGCCAACATCTTCACGTCCTGGCCATGCGGTATAGTGCTCATTAAGATGTTAAATAGAACTAACGATAATATAGTGCCTTTGGGGACACTGCGTGTTTGTTTGCACTTTGACAATGCGCATCCATCCTTAAAACAATAAAACTCTCTTCCTCTCAGAAATTCCCTCACTCACGCCAATATATATTTTGGGAGATTGTGGCTCTCTAATATGTCTAATAAAACTGAATGTTCTACACTATCGTATGCCTTAGCTATATCCAATGTCACTAGTGCCGCATGTTGTCTTTTTGCGAGCAAGCTGAATGCGGCTTTCTAAATCTGCGTGTGCACACCAGATTGAATAATCTGTCCTGAAGCCAATTTGATTTGGATTTAATATCGAATTTCCTTCATCCATATTAGAATTCTTTTATGGAGCACTCTTTCGATGAGCTTCACCATATTGGATGTAAGAGAAATGGGTCGAATGTTTTCTATGACATGCGAATCCTTGTCTTTTTTGTATCGGCGCCATTTTAGCTAATTTCCACTCATACGAAATCAAGGCATACTTTAACGAATAATTTACAGTGTTTATTAGGTCACATGGTGATAATTTGAATAATATTTTTATCATAGCAGCTGTGATTTCATCTGGACCAGCAGCTGATGAGGGCAAACCTTGTATCACTTGAGGTAACTCTTCTTATGTAACTTCAGTAACTTCAATCGTTAACGCTGGTTTTTGTGGATCGTAAGGCTTAGTTGATGTAAATCTACACTCCAGGCCTTAAGCCTTGTTTTCTAAATATTTCTGTGTTTCTTCAAAGTATATAATCTCAAACCCTATATTATTTGGAGTTGACATCATTGTACGTGATCTTATGAACCTGAACAGCGCCTTTTTGTTACAAGCTTTTGAAAGGTGACCATAATATTTTCTATCATATTTTTCCTCAGCTAAAGAGACTGTGCATTTAAAACTAGCAGCGTGATACTTGTAATCAGACCAGTTTTGAGAGCACTGGTTATACATAAGTTCTTTCCAAGCTGACTTTCTTTGTCAGAAATCCGGGCACAGTCCGAGTTCAACCACGGACTGTGGGTTGTGATCTTTGCGGATTCCACAACGAATTCTGCATTTTTATATGTTCTTTTGATCTGTGCACTTAGTCTCATGGTTTTTGTATCTTCTTGCTTCTATGAATAAGTTGCCAAAACAGATTCTAAATCTTTCCTAAATTTGGTGTAATTAATAAACAATCGAGTCCGAGTGCCTGACATTATAACTTGGCAAGCAATCTCGAATAATATAGGCAAATGATCGCTGTTGATTGCACAATCACTCGCACTCCACGACAAACTAGTGAGTGATGAACTCACAAAGCTTAAATCTAAGGCTGAACGAGACCTATCACTAATGTAAGTGGGTGTTCTTGAACTCAGGCAACACAAGTTATTATCCCCTGTCCACTCCCACAATCTCTTACCGCATTGATCAGTTCGGAAACCCCAGCACTTATGATGAGAATTGAAATCGCCGATTAGAATTTTATTTTGATAACGAGAAGTCACTGCAGCGTCTAAACATCGAGTATTTATTACACCTTTAGGAAAGTATGCATTCACCACCAAAAAAGGCGTGCAGCCTGGTAAGGTTATTTCTAAGGCGAGAATTTCACTGTCAGGTGACATGAGCTTATACGCAATTTTTGCTTTGAGACTTATTCTATTATTATTAAAAATGCCAAACCTCCACCTTTCGATGAATGGTCTAGACGGAAAGATCTGAATCTTTTGAATTGAAAAGACTGATGCATTGAAAGCCAAGTTTCTTGTAGTGCAAATATATCTGGAGAAAATTTCAATGCCAAATATATTAGATCAGTTGCTGCAGAGTGAATTGATCGGCAATTCCAATGAAGGAATTTAAGTGACCCTATTGTTGCTCTAAAATAGCCACAGCGATGGCCTTGTTTAGAATATTTTCTTTAAGAAAATCAGCTTTGGACAGGGTGTTCTTCTGGTACTTTTTGGTTTTTGAATTGACAGGTGCGATGCCTTTTTTGTATAAAGCGGATCTCGAGTGCTTTAGCGATCGGGGATTCATCTTCATTTTGTCTGAGTCCTCGACTTTCCTGGTAAGCTCGCATTGAGATACGCTAGCTTCCTCTACTGAATCTGCAGCTACCGTAGGTTACTGTGACGTATCGGAGCCATACTTCTTTGAAATTTCAGGGGAGTCACGAATGTGAAGGGCTTCCGTAGCCCGCTGTGGCGTAACACAGTCATACTCCTTTGCAAACTTCGAGGAGTCACTAATGTTACATGGTGCACTGAGGTTGTTTTCCGCTGTACCCAACGTTTGAGCAATCTAGTTCGATAGAATCTGGGCCAAGGACTCACAAAGATTCCCAGCGATGCGCTCCATTGCTTTCTCCACTGCCTTCTCAATCGCTTCCGCAATCGGGACAGAGAGAGCTTCCATTGTTGGCATATTACGAGCTGTAACACCGGCGTAGCCTTGTGTTCCTCCTTGTATTTCAACTGCTGCTTCCTTCCGTAAACACCGCCTTCATTCTACTATCTCTAGATTTTGCAGTTCACGTACCTTTGCCGAACAACTATCGGCCACATGAGCTTGGTTATATAGGCAACACTTTTCTTTATTACTCTGACAGTCGCTAGAATTGTGACCTTCCCCGCATACCTTACACCTGACCGCTTACCTACAACCTTTCATTGTGTGACCATAACGCCAGAACTTTATGCATTGGAGCGGACGAGGAGCGAGCGGCTCCATTCTGTAAATTAAAGGCGAAGCCTTAATTTCTGATGGCCGGACTGATCCCGCAAAGGTCACAATTACAGACTCAGTTGGTATTTTCTTCTTATCAACCGCCTGTCCACACCGATAGACTGAAATAGCACCTGCTGGCGAGAACAGCACTAGTACTTTGGAGGGTGGCATGTTGGCATCGACGCCACGCACTAGACCTTGGGTACATGCTAAATTAGAAGGTATGAACGCGCTCACCGGCTGCGATGCAAACGTTGAGCACTTTAGTAGATCTAGGACACAGGACTGGTCTGGCGAAAAGCACAGTATGCCTCCGGTGCCGAACTGGCGGACCTCCATTATGGACTGGTACTGGGCCGTCACTGACCGTAATTCCGCCTGAATGATTTTCGGGTTTTTCATCCGAATGATGCCATCATTGTTCGGGACTAGAGCCATTGGAACCGATAATATTCCGTTGCGCAAGAAAAGATCAACTGGCACCTCCTTTAGATCCGTAGAAGCAGACCAAAGAAAAGTTTCTGGCCCTGGCGAAGATAAGGGCTTCTTCTCTTGTCTGAACTGCACAAAAAACACTGATCAAACAACTATTGCAGTATAAGAAACGATGATAGATCAATTAACCAACAGCAGCTACTTAATTCTTGGCCACACCCCGAGAGCAAGGCTGGAACGACTTCTTCGTCTTTTGGACTCGGTCAAGGACACGCGCGCTGCTTTGTTGTCGCCACCACTGGCACATACGCGTGGCAATATGAATCTTCCTCAATTTTTCTTCGCATATTATTGATTTCTAATGTATGTGGCATCTGCCTTTTATTTTGCTTTGTAACCGTTACTACCTACGTTTGTTCATTAGTAACAGCGTTTGTAACTACGAAGGCGGTACGGTTACTAACCTTCCCGTTACTTACTGCACTTATTAACCAATAGATAACATAGGTGCACACCAAGGAATCGTGCAGGATGTGGAAGTAATTGGCAAGGTACGATGCAGTGACCATAGAATGGTATGGTCTCGAATTCGCCTAGACATGAAGAAGGAACGACAGAAACTCATACGCAAAAAGCCAATCAATGTGGTAGCACTGAGAGGGAAAGTACAGGAATTCAGAGTGTCGCTTGAGAACAGGTACTCTGCTCTTAGTGAGGAAAAAAAAAACCTTAGCGTAGATACAATGAATGATAATCTGACGAGTATCATTACGGAGTGTTCAGTGGAATTTGGAGGCAGGGTAGTTAGACAAGACACTGGCAAGCTTTCCCAGGAAACGAAGAACCTAATTAAAAAACGTCAAATAATGAAAGTGTCAAGTACAACACACAAAATAGAACTGGCAGAGCTTTCGAAGTTGATTAATAGACGTAATGTATGCGATGTAAGAAGGTATAACATGGAAAGAAATGAACACGCTCTGAAAAACGGAGAGGAAGCGTCAAAGCAGTGAAGAGGAAACTTGGGATAGGCAAGAGTGGGATGTATGCATTAAGTGACAAAGAAGGCAAAATAACTACCAATATGGATAGGATTGTTAAAATAGCGGAGTAGTTGTACAGAGATCTGTACAGTAGCCGAGACAACCACGACCCTAATACTATAAGAACTAGCAGTAACACAGATTAGACTCCACCAGTAATGATAGAAGAAGTCACAAAAGCTTTGGAGAGCTTGCAAAGAGGCAAAGCTGCTGGTGAGGATCAGGTAACATCAGATCTGCTGAAAGATGGAGGACAGATTGTGTTAGAAAAACTAACCACCCTGCTTACGAGGTGTCTCTTGACGGGAAGAGTACCAGAGTCTTGGAAGAACGCTAACATCGTCTTAATACATAAGAAAGGAGATGACAAGGACTTGAAGAATTACAGGCCGATCAGCTTGCTCTCTGTAGTATACAAGCTATTTACAAAGGTAATTGCTAACAGAGTAAAGAAAACATTAGAAATCAATCAACCAAAATAACAAGCAGGATTTCGAACAGGCTACTCAACAATTGACCACCTTCATACCATCAATCAGGTAATAGAGAAATGCTCAGAGTATAACCAACCACTACACATAGCCTTCATATATTACGAGAAGGCGTTTCATACACTAGAAAATTGAGCCGTCATGCAGACACTGCGGAATCAGGGCATAGATGAAGTATATATAAACATTCTGGAAGAAATCTACAGGGGATCAACTGCTACCATAGTGCGTCATAAAGAAAGCAACAGAATACCAATCAAGAAGGGTGTAAAGCAGGGGGACACAATCTCCCCAATGCTACTTACCACATGCTTACAGGAGGTTTTCAGAAGCCTAGAATGGAAACAGTTAGGGATAAGAGTTAATGAAGAATACCTAAACAACCTGCGCTTCGCCGATCGCATTACATTGCTGAGTAAATCAGGGGACGAATTGCAACTCATGATTTCGGAGTTAGACAAGGAGAGCAGAAAGGTGGGTCTTAAAATTAATCTGCAGAAAACGAAAGTAATGTACAACAACCTCTGAAAGGAGCAGCGCTTCGAGATAGGTAATGGTGCACTTCAAGTTGTAAAAGACTATGTCTACTTAGGTCAGGTAATAACCGCAGAGCCGAACCACGAGATTGAAGTAACTAGAAGAATAAGAATGTGGGGGAGCACATTCGGCAAGCGCACTCAAATTATGACAGGTAGATTGCCACTATCCCTTAAGAGGAAGGTATATAACAGCTGTATCTTGCCGGTACTTCGCTACGGAGCAGAAACCTGGAGACTTACAAAGAGGGTTCCGCTTAAATTGAGGACGACGCAGCAAGCAATGGAAAGAAAAATGGTAGGTGAAACCTTAAAAGACAAGAAGAGAGCAGAGTAGATTGAGGGACAAACGGGGGTTAAGGATATCATAGTTGAAATAAAAAGGAAATGGACATGGGCCGGGCATGTAGCACGTAGACAGGATAACCGCTAGTCATTAAGGATAAATAACTGGATTCCCAGAGAAGGGAAGTGGGTTAGGGGGAGACAGACGGTTAGGTGGGCAGATGAAATTAAGAAGCTTGCGGGTATAAATTGGCAGCAGCAAGCACAGGACCGGGTTAACTGGCGGAGCATGGGAGAATCCTTTGTGCTGCAGTGAAGGTAGTCAGGCTGATGATGATGAACATAAGTGACATGTAGTAAACCGAAGTTAGTAAATACTACAACGTTTTCTTAAGAATACCTCTAGTTATTAGTTAAGGGGGTACTGTGAGAGCACCCATACGTAGGCGGCTAGAAAGATAGATAGATAGATAGATAGATAGATAGATAGGTAGATAGATAGATAGATAGCTGCTCAAACTACCTGCAGAACGCGAAAATTCTTCGCAACAATTAACATGATCTACTTGTAGCGTACTTCACTGCAGTCGAGCAGTGGCTTTGGAGATCGGCTGCTGACCAGAAGGTAATAGCTTCGATCCCAGCCACGATGGTCGCATTTCGATAAAGACAGAAAGGTAGAGGCACATGTACTGTGCGTTGTCAATGGGTAGCCAAGAACATAAGATGGTCGAAATTTCTGGATCCCGCCTCACCGCGTTAGCCTAGGCGAATGGATGGACAAACAGACGGACGGATGAATGGACAGACAGACCGACAGACAGACGCACGGACAGACAGACAGACGGACGCACTGACGGACAGACAGACCGAACAACGGACAGACGGGTTCATGCATGGAGGAAAGGGTGGACGCATGGACGTACGCACAAATGGGTGGACCTGATTGCCAGTGCACCATATGCTTTCCAAAAGTGCACTCGGATATATCCATATGCATTCTACCACGATCCGAGAGACGTGCATATACTTACTGTTTTCCCGCAGGTCGGGGTTCGTATTCGGGCTGTGGCGACTGCATTTCCCATGGAGGCGGAAATGCTGCAGGCCCATGTGCTCAAATAGGGGTGCACGTTAAACAACATCAGGTGGTCAACATTTCCGGAGCCCCCCACTAGGCATCTCTCATAATCACATGGTGATTTTGGGACGTTATATTCAATGTGCCAATCTAATCAAATTTCATGAATCCTCCACTATGGCATCTCTACTCATCATAGCGTGTTATTGGGACATAAAACGCCACGTAATATTACTATTGGTTTCATTAGTATAATTTGCACAGTCAAGGGCGGTTCATAGGTACTCACTAAAAGCCAGAAATGAAGAGGGGTATAGGCCATACGTGTTTCAAGGCAAAACTGTTATTTGGCCTAACTTGCGGCCTCGAAATAGAAACTCAAGTTACAGCAAGCAATGCACCCTGCACACTTATTTCGGCGCAAACAGCGTCGGTCATCGACAAACTGACGAGCGGTGATATGCGTCAGCATTGATATACATGTGCCGTTCAATATTACAGCGTTATCACTAGTGGGCACGAAAGTTACAGAAGGATCTGTAATTTCGCGGTTTGCGCGTAATAACAGAAATCTTCTGAGATTCTATCATGCTGTCATCATGTCGCATTAACTAAAATTGTAGTCAAGTGTCATTCACTGAAGCTCATTAATTGCGGCGTTCCCAGGGTTCCCATCCCGCTGGCGCAAGGGCTGCATATCGCTTTACCGTATTCGGTGTTGCTAACACCCATGTTGCTGTTGGCATCCTCATGCAACAGTAAACATGTGAAAATTTAATGTATGTCTGTGCGTGCAACTTTTTTACACATATTTACCATCATTTCATAACGTTTCGTGCACTAAAAATACAACACGGTAATTTTTCTTCCGCATGCTTCGCAAAACAATTATTCCGAAGGTACCTGAGATCTGCCTATCTTTTTTTTTGCATCCGGTTTCGTATACATAATAAAAACATTTTTTTCATACCGGCCAGACTGCGTGAGAGACAATGAGCAATTTATGTTGCAGAGACTTTTGTTCTGTTTTCAGAACCGGTAGCACAAAAAACCTAAAATTACGAGGAGTGATCGGTAAATGGCAATGGGAGGCAAGGAGTAAGATAGGTGACGTCATTAACGGAGCCTAAGTGTGGTGTTTCATCTCCCCAACCACGCTCTCAGCCCGAATACTCCCTTGATCACAGCCGTTCTTTCCAGTCGGCCAAAGCGGTAATGGCAAATGGATCCACCTTCAAATGGTGCTATCACAGATAACACATATTAGCACTCGGGCCGGCCTTCGAGAAATGTTGGAGGGAAGTGCAGGCCACTCCGACAAGGACGGCGAAATTCACAGTTCTCAGGGCGTCCTTGAAAGCCCACCGTTAAACTAGCTGCTGCTAAATATAAGGAAGCTAAATGGTAAATGTTCCAGCGCCCCCTAGCATGCTTGTTTTAGGCAGCCTTTTTCTGCAGCCCATTTCGTTTTTTTTATTGAAAAGCACAATTTCTAATTTTTCCTCGACTTGCATTTGCTGTTTACATTGCTGTTTACAGCAGTAAAATTGACTCCGCTATTCAAGAATACACAAATATGTAATTATGCGTCTGTGTGTACATATAAAGCAAGAGATAAATAATATGCCGCGTATATGCATGTTCCACTGCAAATGTCGTCGAAATAGAATTGTCTTACGCCTGAAGAGAGGGAACAAAACGTTTATTTGATCTTCTGTGCGAGAAAAAGAATGAATCGTATTTTGGAGGCGCTGCGTTACAAGGAGTTGATGCTTTCAGCGGAGGCAAGCGAGCACATGGAGACCCGGACGACACGTGAGATATTAGTGCTCTATGGCAGTCATCTTGGAAAACGAAGCGCACGACGGGCACATCGGTCTCGGATCTCATAAAGTGTTGAACGCAAAGCGACGAGTAGGTGCCACCACCGTGTCGCCTTAAAAAAGCGTTGGAAACACTTGCCTTTTCGTTCATAGCGTTGCATTGTCAGCACAGCGCGATAAACGCTACCGTCCTTTGAATTACTTCTGTACGCATTTTCTAGTATAAATATACGCTTACAGAATATCGACGTGTTCTTATTGTGCCACAAATATGCGCAGTATTTGCTTTTTAATTGACCATCGCACAAGTATGAACCCTGAAGCTCGAGCAATAATGTTGGGTGCTGCGGATGGGGTCAGAGTTTGGCCGTTCTGAAAAATGTTTCGATCAACAAACCGACAAGTATACCGACAGAGAGACAGACAAACAAATTTGCATCGAAGGTCCCCGAGAAAGACTATGTTCTTTAAAAATGGAGAGACATGTGAGTGCGTGAGCGCAATATTTAAGTTCCCTACAACCAGCATACCACCTTGGCGAAACGACCACAGCTTTTTTTTTCGTGTAACCAAGGAATCATTTGACTGGAAAAGCGTAAAGTCTCACAAATTAAACGCCACAAAAATTTTAGGAGTCCATCGAGTACTAGAGGAATTGCAAAGATTTCTAACAGACTGCAATTGCATTCTCTCTTCTCTCGTCCCCGACGAAAGCGCTGGAAGCTAAGCAGCGATGAATGGGAGGGGCTAACAAAAAACATCACGCACCTCGTAACCTTGAGCACTTTTTAATTTTTTTTCTTCGAATAGATGTTTTTTTTTTTCATTGCGATCACGCGTGCACGCAGGGACAAGTGACTGCTTCCCACGGCGATCTCTGTAACGACCAAGCGCGCCATGTTCAAATCAGTCAATGGCTGATAAATGGACGCACGGACGGACAGGAAAACTAATAAAAGAATGAAAAAACCTGCAGGATTACCGTCCCGGGCTCAGGCCACCCCGTCATTTGTTTGCGGTGAGGCGTAGCCTTTCTACTGCTGTCGGGGCCCACTGGATTGCCCACAGTTGCTCGTGGAGATCTGAGCTAGTCAGCGCACTTAGCCAACACTCCTCGAGAAGGTCCGGTTTTATATTGTCCTCTCGGTATATTTCTGTGACTCGTGTGCACCGCCACATAATATGTGCCATACCTGCGTGTTCGTGCTTACAGAGTGTACAGCTTGTTTATGGGTATTGACTGGAATATACTCGGTTCGGGTGTACTGGATTTGAAAAAGGTTCTGGTTTTTTGAGATTTGTCTTGCTGTTTGTGTGGTGGCGGATATTCTTCTAGTTGTCGCTTATAATGTACCAATATGTCATGATACGTGACCACTCTGTCTCTGTCGTTTTGTATCGCATATTCACTATTGTCATCACCTCCATCGTCCCCATCGCCTCCACAGGAGTCGTCCCCTGCCTACTATGAACCGTGCGGGAGGCCGGGATGTCTCTGTCAGAGCCATGGTGGGCTAGCTCTCGGACGGTTCGGTAGGCTTTCTTGTTGAGGTTTTGAGGGATGGTCGTGTCTTCGATGTTTCATTGCCTTATGTGGGCCGGGATCCATTTGAGGTATTTGGGTACAATTTTGCCATTCCGGAAGTTTTATGCTCTGCTGTTCAGGATTTTGGCCGCTTCGGTGGAGACCTACCCCTTTGTGAAATTCCTAATGCCCATCTTGGAGTCACTATTTACTAATCTGTCATGTTTTTGACCATTGACTACAGCCAGTGCAATGGCAATTTTTCCCGCTGCCTCCGACGATCTGGTCCTTACGGAGCTCGCGGTCACGGTCTTCTTTTTTGTGTCTATGACCGCCATTGCGAAGAAGGAGCCATGCACAACCCTATTACTTATATCATTATTTCGGAATTACCGGGCGACGTCTACAAAAAGCACACCCTCCCGCGCACCATAGTTTTTAAGGATCATTTCGTGCGGCATTTTCGCCTCTCAACATTGTGTACACGGTGCATATTTCTGGGATGTTTTCCGTAACTATGGCGGATCAGACGTCCGAATGAATCTGCGTCTTCAGACTTTTCATTCTGTGGCAAATAATAGAGATCTTTTCCATAGTTTCTCTACCCGCCATGGTTCTAGACAATCAATCGTTCTAGTTGCGCTATCCTCTGTGCTTCAGTTATCTCGTCCAGCTTGTTGTACTCCGAGTTGTGGCACCCTTTCGTTCTTTGTATATTGCAGTAGACCCAGCGCAGCTCTGTATGCTTTTCTAATCCGCGCGTCGACTTTGTCTTTTTCGGCTTTGTTTCAGTGGACGAACGCCGCTACGTACGCGACATGGATGATCGCGAAGGCCTAGACGAGTCGCACTAGTTTCTTTCTTTAATGTCCCTTAGTTTATTGAATATTCTTTGTATTAGCTTAACAGTCGTCATGACTTTCTTTTCCAGGTGCGTTAAGGTTTCCCCATTGGTTCCCTTGGCTTCGATCCAGAGAACCAGGACTCTGATCTTCTGAACCAAGGCTATCGCCGTGCAATTTTTAGTGGTTATCCTGATTCCTCTTTTGTGTAATTCTGCTATGTTTCTGCAATGTATGCCTAGTCTCTTGAGGTGGTATAGTAGCAGTTCTGATTTTCCGGGTGAACATTGCAATCCGGTGCCATCCAGATGACTCTCGACTGTATCCACTGCCTCTTGAAGTTTATTTTCCATCTCGCCTTCACCGGTGTCTTGCGTGCTCCAAGTTGTAATGTCCTCTGCATAAATTGTGTGATTAATGCCTTCAATTCACTCTAATTTTTCTGATAATACAATCATGACAAGGTTGAAAAGCATCGGTGTCACGATGAACCCTTGCGGTGTGCCAGCGCTTGGATGGTCTCCTCCTCGTCCAGTCTAACAGTGGCAGCTCTTCCTGTAAGGAAGTTTTGATGTACTTGTACGTGTGCTTGCCTAGGCCGAGTTGCGCAATTCGTTTTAGAATGACTGCATGCGACACGATGTCGAATGCCCTCCTTATATCTAGCCTGATTATTGCCCTCATGCCTCATTCAATGGTGTCTATGACTTGCTCCTTTAGTTGTATCATGGCATCTTGTGTGGAGAGCCCTCTTCTGAAGCCGATCATGTTTCTGCGGTTTACGTTGTTAGACTCCAGGTAGCCATTAATGCTTTTCAGGAAAGCATGCTCCATTACTTTGCGGACGCAAGAAGTCAGGAAGATGGGCCACATATCCTGGATTTCTTGGTGTTTACCGGCTTAGGAATGTAGATCTCGTCGAATTTCTTCCATTCGTCGGGTATTTTCCCGTTTCTCCAGCACTCGTTGACAAAGTCTGTCAAACGGCTCGTTCCTTGGTCTTCCAGGTTCAGGAGCATCTTGTTGGACATTTTGTCGGGACCTGGAGCTGACTTGGTCTTGATAGTCTGCAGGACTGCCCTGATTTCTTGCTATGAAAAGTCTCTGTCAAGATCTTCGTTGGGAGAGTCTGAGTTTTCCTTGTGTTCGACTGCCTGGGGTCTGCTGAGGTAGGGCTTGACGACTTCTTCACTCATCTGATGCATGTTCTCTTTATACCTGTGTTTTATCTTGGTCATTTCCGCTTTTACTACCGTTTTCGTGGCCGACAGGTCCAGCAGGTGCTTGAGGATTTTTCATGTCTTGCCTGTGTTTATGTTGCCGTCCATGGCGTCGCACACTTTGTCTCATTCCTGATGGCATAGATGTGTACAGTCTGTTTCGATGTGCTTGTTTAGCTAGGCGAGTTTTCTTCTTAGATTTCGGTTGTGTGTTTGCCCAAGCAGTTGTTCTTGAATAAATTTTTTGGCTTTGACAAGGTGTGCGAGCCTGCTGTCCATCCGCATTGAGAGGCTTCCGCCACACTTATCTTCCTCTTCTCGTCGAGGCAACCAGTTATCCCACTCCATTTCGGTTGTCACATTTTCTACGTCACGTAGAAGTTCCCTGCTCCATTCTCCTGTGTTTTTGATGGGTCTCTGTTCTTTCTCGCTTCTGATTTTCCAGAATTTGTCCCAATCTACACGCCTGATTGTCCGTTTGCAGTTCCTGATGGGATTGCCTAGGGCAATGCTGAGAAACGTGTGATCACTTCCCAGGTCTTCAAAGGTGGTTTCCCACGTGATTTACCCGGCATTTTTGCAGAGGGTCAAGTCTGGCGTGGTGTCCCTGTTAGGACCTTCACCGATTCTGGTGTGAGAGGCTGGCTCATTCAAAATGGCTAGTCCAGTATTTTCAATGTAACCGGCAAGGTTTTTTTTTCTCCTTTCTTCGACGAGTGCCCTTATTCCCACTGTGTATGCGGAGCGTTAAAATCTCCTTTGACGACAAGTCGGTTGTCGCCTGCAATGTTCATCGTTTCATTAATTATTTCTTTAAAAATATGTGTTAGGCTCTTTTTAGACGGACTGCAGTATACGTTTTGGACAAAAGTGCTGCTGTCCTGTTTCCTGCGTGGCATGACTTCTATGAGGACATGGTTGATAACCGTGACTTGTTTCGTAATGTGTGGAATAGCAACTTGCCCCTAGTTCACTAATGTGGTCACGACTGTCTCTCCCCTTTCGTTGTGTGCGTTGTTTGTGGGTGGCATACCACACAATTTTGGCGTGGTCGAATGTCTCCTGCAAAATGATCACGTCTAGTTTTTTTTCCTTTTTTGGCGGTTTTAATTAGTTGAGTCATTGCTGCTTTTTTATTAGACAATAAACGGCAGTTCCACTGCCAGATGACAAGTTTTCTCATTTTGGTGCCCGCCGTAAGTCTAAAAACTTTTCTTCTCTAGCTCTTCGAGCCAGTTGTCGTGTTTTAGTGCCAGCGCCTTACTCTCTGTCTCACTGTCATTAAGACGCACGACCAGCATCTCGAACATTTTCTCCATTTTGTCCGACAGATTGTTTATCATGTCCTCGAAGATGTCTGTTTTTTTAGTGCTAGGACGGGGTCTCTTGACATCTTTTTCTGAGTGATTTTGCTGTTTGGTCTTCGTCAGTTGGATTTTTCGCTTGGCGCCTGGTTGCTGTGCTTCCACTTCTGCCATTTTTACCTCCTCATCCTTCCCTCCCCTGTGATTTTGGCCTCTGGCGTGGAGACGGCCGCGATGGCGGTCGACGGAGGCGACGTCTGTATCTGCATTTTTGTGAGTATTTTATTGAGTGTTTGCTGTAGTTAATCTATTTTTTAGCTGATTCACTGTTTTGCTTTTTTTGCTTTTTCTAGCTCCTGGCTGAGTAGCTTGTTTTCTGTTCTGTATTCCTCCACGCAATTGTCTATGTCTTTGTAGTTATCCCTAGCATTCCAACTGTTGCCGGATCTTGCCGAATTACGATTGGCCACTACGTCTGACCAGCCCACCTTGTCTGAAGTTTTCTGTTCTCTTTGATACTTCGTTGTCGCTTCAGGTGTTTTTCCCCACGAGGTGGATCTCAGCCCGCTCCTGGTCCTGGGTCTGCTTCTGGACCTTGACCCTCTCTGACGTAGTCCCCAGGCTTCCAGCCTATACTTGGATCTGGACCCTGATGTGGATGCACGGTTTGGCTGTTTGTTGCTGCTTTCCCAGGTGTCCTGGTCTGGTGAGCCGGCTTCCCGCTTGAGTTCTTCTTTGCTTTCTTCGCAGCCCACCTTCGCGTCTTTACAAAGTATGGCATTTAACGGTTAGCCCTGGAAGTCCGATCTACCGTGCGGCTTGCGTCTCCGCAGAGCTTGCACTTGGGTGTGCATTCATGGTCTCTGGTAGAGTTTTTGGCACCACACGTCGGGCACAACTTGTCTGTCAGTCTTGGGCACACATCGGGCCTGTGCCCGAGCCTCCCGCACTCTTTACATAAGTCTATTTGCTTCCGGTAGAGGGAAACTTTCATCATAATGCTGTTGAAGTAAGCCCACATGGGGACCCTGCTGCCTTCGAACAGTAGTATGTGTTCGTGCTCCCCAGTCTCTTGGCGTACGACAATGAAAAGTTTCTCACGTCCACGAGTGCGTGCACGAGCTGATCATGTGTGTACTTCAAGGGTATGTTGCCAAGTAACCTCTTTGAAAAGTGTTCCGGTACCGAGACGTACGCGTTTCTCTCGTACGTCTTCCCACAGGTTTTTAAATCCTTGATTTTGACGAATTTCGTCACCGTCTTCTCATCTGGTGTGCTGATCACCAGGATATTTTGTGTAGGGTTGGGGCAGATCGTGAAAATTTCTTCGTTGTTCACTCCTGCTTCTTGGCGTATCGCTTCGTCAAGGCTGGCTCTGCACGTGTGCCTAATGCTCAGCCCGTCTGTTGGTCTGACGATTATCTTAATGTCATATTCAGGTAGCCTTGGCATCTTTCTTGCTTGTAAAGTCTTGCTCACTATGGTCTTCCCACACCTGTGCGTTGGGCTTCTTGAGCGGGTGCCTTTCTGTGCAGTCTCTTCGCCAGAGCTCACATGGCCTTTCCTTTTATACATGACTTCGATCCAGCCCTCCGCGTCGAAGTCAGCGTCTCGTCTCGTCGGATCGCTATCGTCCTCTCCTGAATCATTACTTGGAGTTTCCCCCACTTCTGCATCATCTAAGTCCATTCCGGAGGTGCGTCCGATCCCTTGGCTTACAACTCGGCACTGTTGATCGCCCTTCCCGAAGCTGGCGTCGGCCTTGTCGGTGTAGGCTTAGCTGGGTGCACTTGTAACTTTTAAAGCATTTTCACAATGAAAATGCTTTAAAAAAGATTTCTCACCCAGGTTTTTGGTGTCCAAGCGTTCGGGTGGACTTGCTCTATCTGGTGATGGTCGATTGCTAGGTATTTGACTTCATAAAATTGCGGAAAATATTCATCAAAGGCTGAGCTGACGTGAAGTGCGGCCGGAGTGGTGCGTTGCCCGGCAGTGTCTCTCGCTGATTTATTGATTGATTTGTGGGGTTTAACGTCCCGAAACCACCATTTGATTATGAGAAACGCAAAGTGTCTCTCCCTGATAAGTGGGCTCACTACGAGTTATTTTTGGGCTTATTGCGTGACTTTTTGAGGGAAGAGAACGCAATTTTTTCTGACTTTGATAATTTATTGTGAATTTCAGAAAACGTGCTGTGCTATAATAATTGGCTCACGTTTTGTCAGGAGCCTTTACTACCAATCAGCAGCATTTTCTGACCATGCACAAAATGTGCTGCAGGGCCCCTTTAAGCAAAGTTACTTTTTATGGGGCAACTATCTTTTTCGCGCTCCCAGATTCTTTTGGCATACAGTGACATGGTTGCTGAGATGCATGCATGTTTGCGTATAACATGTTCGTTAAATCGTATAAAATTACTGAACCATATCAGTGCTTTGGTATTTAACTTGTAAATTTCTGATTAGCTTTTAAGAGTAGTGCAAGCTTGAAATATTGCTGAAACTTATTGCATACCCAACATATTGGCCGCCGCTCAGAACTACTGCGATGGGGATTAAGTTCAATAGCAATATTCTGAACGATGTTTGTTTAGAAGGCGCGATGGCATCTTTTGAATTTTTGAGTTGTTTTAACAATGCAACTGCGAACGATATGTAGATATTGTTCATGCTTTTACACGAAGTTATTTGCATAGCGTGGTCGACTTCTGTATAACAAACAGAAATATTTAAAAGCATATACGCTTGATTGATTGATTGATATGTAGGGCTCAACACCTCAAGACCACCAAATGATTAAAGACGCTGTAGTGAAGGGCTCCGGAAATTTTGATCACCTAGGGTTCTTTAATGTTCACCCAAATCTGACCACGTGGGCCTGCAGCGATTTCGCCTCCATCGGAAATTCAGCCGCCGCAGCCGCAATTTGATGCGTGACCTTTGGGTCAGCGGTCGAATACCTTAACCACTAGACCACCGCGGTGGGGTACATATATGCTTGAGTCTACACAGGTATTGTAATAATAAGATCACAGGTTTTGCAATGAAAACTTCAAATTTATCCTAACAAAGTTTTTAAGCAATGTGATATCTTAAATGTGTCAAACTAAATATATAGTTGGTCAGTTTGTAGCAGTTTTTGTAGAGAGATGGTTGTCAGAAGTTCTAATTTCTGAATGGAGATATCCCAGTGACTACATCTGCGAGAGGAGCAAGTGCATGTAATTCATGTTTTACTGTTTGGCTGCAGTAAATAGTCGTCAAACTAATTGCAGTTAACATTTAATATTACAGGCATTGCGCTGCCGCCATAATGAATAGGACAGTTGCAAAAAGAAGCCTTTCAGCAGCATTTTTTGAATTTTATAAGTTGAGTTACCGTTTACTGTTGCCACTGCCTCAACGAACAGTGTAATTATTCAATATATTACCGCGGCAGAAAGGATGCTTGGGGACGCTATAACCACGGAGAGGTCTGTTTTGACAGCTGAGCTGGACTAATGCATCGGAAATATTCTGAGTTATTTATACCGGAAATGATGCTACAGCATATCCCACTCATTCTCGGAGTCAATGTCATACGAAGCAGTAGTCAAATACTTGCCTACGTAGCACCTTTTTATTGCTTTCAGTCAAGCTTTGGGAGTTCTGTGTATGTTGTAAGTAGGCCAGTAGCGAGGAATGTTTGTTTGGAGCGGGAAGAGCCGTTTTCTTGAGGCTTTAGCTACTTGATAAATCTGCCTATATGAGAGGCCACCATTTAGTGGCAGAAAAGGGTCATTTTGCTGTCGCCGTGCGTGGTTCGATACAAACTGTACAGCACCGGGGCTCATATCAACGTGAGAGCTGAGATAGAAAGATAGATATTTTTCATTCGGAAAACAGATTTTCGTCGTTACGTATGTACCGCTTGCATCCTCCTGTGTTGGTCATAAGGAAGCGACTAAATTATTTCTCAAGAGAGTTAAAAAAGAATAAAAAATGCTTGACAGTTATCAATATTATGCGAAGCGTATGGAAGGAAGGTGACTGTGTTGTATTATTTTACTTCAGCAAAACAATACGAAGTGACGCTATAGATATGTACACATGTTGTACGCACAAACATATATTAAAGAGTCGCATGTTTACTGTTGCCCAATGATGCGAAAAACAACATGGTTATTAGCAACATCAAAAGCGCTAAGCTAATATGTCGCGCTTGTGCAAGCGAGGATGGCGGTCCTGGACACTGCTACATAAATCATCTTCAGTAAATGGCACTTTACAACAAATATATTTAACCCGACGTGACATCTCTATAATAGTAGTACATATGTAATGTTCACAAGATTGTTTATCCAATCCTGCCAATATACCTGACGTTTCACAAACGTTATGGCCGACTTCAAAAGCCCCTCTGAGATCTGGCTGGCTCTGTGGAAGAATCTTTGATTGCCACGCAGAAGGCCGAGGTTCAATTCCTGCTGGGACCGTAATGTATTTCTGTAGGTAAGGCAGACTCAAGTTCTCGCAGTACCGTTCATCACCCGAGCGGAGAAAGGGAAATGCTCCGGTCGCGAGGACGGGCCGTGCATTCTTCGTCTTCCCATTACGCGCAAGAAAAACGTGTTCCTTGGGGCTTTCATCTCGCATTTTCCATGCTATGGGCACCGCTCTTTCGTCATCTGGAGCGCAGGCACGCGCTTCTGCTGCATGGCGAGCTGCTACATAAGTGGAAACTGACGAAGTGCTGGAAACTTCGCTTCAAGTCTCACCTAATCACCTGTGGTACGTACCCACATACAAGTGGCACGTATTCACCCCCTGGTATGTGTCACTGTCTGGCGGAAAGTGAGTCATGACGAACGTGACGGGATTGCGACATTCTTCGTGCCATGAGTAGCGAATCGTATTCGTTGAAAAATCTTACCCTTGACAGATTTTGGTTTACCCCAAGTTAAGGGTGTGATCACCAAAGCACCCAGACGTTAGCGGTTAGATGAAAATATAGGAACAGCCAGAGTGCCGGCAGTTCGCTATGAAATAGTTCGAATTTATCACGGCGTTGTTCTTTGCGCATCACTTGCGTAGACCCTATTTCTGTAACGGTAACTATCAACAGCCCCGTGCATTCTCAATTTATCTTTTTATAGGAACTGTAAATTTACAACAGAGATATTTTAATTACAGGCCATCTACTAGAAACTGTGTTGTGTTTAGTTACACAAGAACTGTGAATTCACGTCCTAGTTGCCTGTTCGTTAATTATTGATATCACCAAGACTAACCATCAATTAACATTAAGCCTAAGATACACTTCTCTTTGAATCCCCACGAAACATTTTTTCATAGAATATGACAGCACAAACAAAAATGACGGCAACAATCCTATGGCATCTTGAAAACAGCTCACGCCGCAAATTCTTCACGTTAAGCTGTATTCACACTATGCACATTATCGCAGACAGATCGGTCACATGACACGTGACATGATTCGGACCCCCCCGCAACGACCCTTAACACGACAGGGGAGAATTCATGCTGCAAACGGGGATTTTGGCCTTGCTCCCAAAAAGAGCAACTGTGGTTTTGGCTTCCGTAGTTTCACGTTTCTGGACACATGGACCGAAGCGCGTATGCGGGAACGAGTCACGCATGGTGATGTATTGCGCGAACCTTGAGGGGAAATTTTTGTTTGTCGTGTGAATACATTTATATGAGCATGTCTTAAACGTAAAGGACTGTTCTAGACGTCACTTTCGTTTATGCGAATCAAGATAGGAATATACTAAATTACCTAAAAGGAAACGCCAGGTCGATTTTTACCACATTGAGGTAATGCCATTTTCAATTAGCACTAACACTCCTGTGACGGCTATGGTGGTCCATTGTCCTGTTCAATCATTTTAAGTAGGTAAAAGCAATGAGTGAAAAAGACAACTAAACAGGCCGCTTCTCCAGTATAGGTACATAATGACGTCCCTACACGCCACTATGGCTGGACAGGGTGTAGACATAGCAGAGGAGCTTTTTCTGTCGCGATAACAGCAAGTTGGTGATGTCATTCAACGTGGAAGCAAGCTTTGCCAGCTCGTCTAAATTTACCAGTGAAAGTTTAGCGATGATTGTATCTAGCGTCTGAGGGCGGAAGCATCGCCATTAGATTTGAGTCGACCCAAAGGATAAAACATCTGACATGCGCCGAATAAATCTCCTAGTTGTTAAATAATGTGCATGCTTAGTGTAACCCCCCGATGTCAACAACCACTAACATTGTAAGCAGCTGACAAATTCGCATTGTGCTCACGTCTTCATCAGCTCGTAGAAGAAAGCGCGCTCTGATGGGCGAGGCGGGATTCCTAAAAAACAGTAAGCACTTACGTCACATACACAGAGTGGCCCGCGTTTACAAGTGTATTTCTAGTATGAGCTTCCAATTTTTGAAATTCCTTTAAAAACAAATAAATTACTTACGATTGTACAGTATGGCACATATATACCTTGGCATCGAAGTATTGCTTCGAAGAGAGCACTTTTCGAACTTTCATTGAAGTGGGCAAGTATAAAAAAGTTGTCGAAGTTCCCGTTTTAGATAGTTGTTGCTCAAGGAGCTCCCCAATAAGCAGGTCTCAAAGTTCGCACAAATACATATTTCAGCCAGATTAACCTGAGGAAGTTAATAAAACGCTGACGCGGATATGTCACTTACACATGGTAGTGTGTTTATAATATACCAAGCAAGCACTATGCTTCGATCGCAAGTGCTTGAGACCACTATATGCCCGAATACTTTAGAAGTGGTTGTTCCACGACACGAAATGCCTATTCTACCATTCGATGCAATTATAGGTTTTCTTGGTTGGTTCTTATTGCATCAGCGGCCAGTGTTGTACACATAATAATGAATGCCTCATGTATTCATAGTTTATATCACTGTACAGCTTTTCGCATTATCTTTTTTATATTTGCATATGGCTACCATAGGAAGGACCCGTCACCCGATTTCTTTCTTTTATTAGATCAGCGACTTTTCATGGGGGGCACAAATGCAGGAATTTATTCCAATGCACTTGTCTGAACCTTGACGATTATTTTGTTTTACTTTACCTGTTTCTGGCGCGGTGTGGTGTGGTTGCATGTTCATGCACGATGCTATCGACGTGGCATGAAAGATTAATTGCTGGCAGGAGTCTCTGCATACTTATGGCGACTTCCCGTCGCTGCTTGTCTCGATTAAACACGGCCTTCATCAGCCAAACATGTCAGGATATAGAATTTGGGAAGGCAAACATGAACAACGCCAACGTGCCTGACAACAAAGATAACAAAACATTTCTTTTGAATGACGCTACTCACTCGCTTCTTGGCATAACACAGCTGCGTATTTCACTGAGCTCTGCAGAGTATTGTGTAACTGTACGCGTTAAAATATATTGAGTTATACTGAAGTCAGGTATTTCTGTGTAACTATGTAAACCACCCATTTGCTTATGCCCAACTAAAAAATATTACAGCATATTCACGGAGAAAACACGATGAGTGAGACGAAGCCTCTGTGCTTTCGTCCGTCTGTCCGTCCGTTCTTGCACCCTACCGCAAGTCCACACGAGCGTCCGTGCGTCTATTCATGCATCCGTCGGTGCATTCCTCTGTGCGTTCGTTCGTGCCTACGTCTGTCTGTCAGTCAGTCAGTCAGTCTGTCTGTCTGTCTGTCTGTCTGTCTGTCTGTCTGTCTGTCTGTCGGTCCGTCCATCTGTCCATCCACTCCTATCACACTATAACACACATCGTACGGATGAACTCTTCGCCACACTTATTATCGTTCACTCCGTGGATGTGCTGGCTAAGCAGGCCGGAAAGACGACCGACCAGGTGATGCTACAAGAAGCTTCGCCCCTACAAACTCATTGTGTTGTGGCAAGTGAAAGTTTTTTTTTCTTACACAACATCTGAGATGTCAGTAAGGGTTGAACTGAAGATATAATGTAACTTCTCACTCCACTGCAGCAGACACGCTTCAGTAGCATATCATATATCTAAACATCGCGTATGGTCTATTACCCGCGGTGCATTTTTAGCAATTTTATTATTAAGAAACGCGTATGTGACTTGATACCGGGTGAAAGCTCACAACAAGAAGAAAAAAAAACAGAAGAGTGACAAACACGAGTGCTGGCTAACGACAGTATTTTATTTGAAAACACGTAACACATCCCTAGACAAGAACCCGTCACAAGTCACGTGCGCACAATTCGCCCAAAAATGCTGCCATGACACCAGAAACATAGCTTTTTCATGGAAAGACAAATTGATGGTTACAAAACCGTGAGTCTCGTATCTATTAAATATCTCGGCCTCAGTCAATTAGTCAGTTAACGAATTTTCATGTCTGCTCACAACTGAACACTCATTGTGAACTGTACCACACGCAATAATGACTATGCAAAACAGAGTGCGCAACTAATGCCCCCTCCCTCTCTGATATCTTGAACAATGCAACGACACTCCCGGAGCCTATATTTGTGTCATCGTCTACATTGACCTACATAATGGCTACGACATGTCGAAGGCAGATTGTAAACTGTACAATTTGCACAGTCAAAAAAGTGCTCTCTTTTGCTGTGGGATTGCATTTCATGAAAAAGCTGCTCACATATAAGGTTCGAGAATATTTGAGGCGTAAGCCTCAGCTGTCATATCACCCAAAACAGGAGTAAAAATTCAGTTTTCATGAAAGAATGCGTCAGGGATCTTCAGCAACACACCACGATGCCTGCACCACTCACTGCTCCGTGTATAATAAAACTCGGCATAAATCTGAATAACGAGCATTTATTTTGATTTTAAAGATTTCAAGTAAACAACCTTCCGAAAAAGTATTGAGGTCCACTGCACAAAAAATTAAAACTTCTAGGACAAACTGTTCTCATGTGTGGAGCAATCAGTGCTTCCAATAACGACTCCATATTGAATCTGTAATGTGCAACTGTAATACGTGTTATTCAAGGGTTCATTAGGGTCACTATTTTGGTATAGATGCAACTGTGGGTTTCCCCGTGAGCAGCTAGCTGTACCTCGGTGAACTTGAAATATTTTAAAATAAAATAAAGGTTCATTGCTCGCGGCTAATATTGGGCAGCGGTAGCCATTTCCTTTCTATGTCGTTCAGTGTGTCTCTAGCTTGCGTAGATACGAGATCAATCATTCCACCTTGATGCAATGTTACGCTTGCCTGAATACATGCTTGTGTTCCTTGAAGAGGATAATAACAGTGGTTTCGAGTTATCAATAGCTTCGAATGAACTGCGTGGTAAGCGGCATGAATGTGAATGGAGTATACGGTGAATGTCAACATGTACTCGCAAGCTCTCTTCATACCTTCATAAGTGTCGTTTCGTATCACATGTGTGTTTGCTACGTTAGGAGACATATGTGCTCAGTGACTCTAGTTGAAACATTTTCGTGAACGTGAGGCAAATCTTCGGTGTTAGCGCCCGCTTTTTCAATCTGCTTCATTTGCAGTGGCTTCACAAGTTCACTTCTCAGTCCTCCATGGCGTCCTGCACTTAGTTGGTAACTTAAAACTTTCTTACTTGCCTGAACTTCTCTGACAACTCCGAAGTACATTTCCTGAAAGGCTGTGGTCAGTAGACGGCTGCATTTGGCCATAAATCAGGCACATCTTACTGGCACTCAAGAAACAGGAATGTGAGCTGGCATCGGTACACAAACTTACATTAGAGTGCTAAGTGGGTGACGATCTCGTCCGCTTCTTTCTAGCGGTGTTCCTGTGAGCTGCAGTGCAATGGCAGGGCGCGAAAAAAAGTCAGACGCTTGCTCTACACCAATCCTGCGTAACAGTACTCATAGTGGGGTTTTAGTATGGCGGTGGTCACAAGTCAATTATGGAGGGTATCTACAGAGAGAGACGCGCAAATCGCTTTTGCTCTTACAGTGTGGGTAGGTCCTATTGCTGCTGGTTCTGTACGCTATAGCCATTAGAATAGTGTGCTTGGTTCCCATGTTGAAAACTGCATTAGACCTCGCCCGTACGTCGGCGGGGGTTCTGAAAACTTTCTTCCATATTGTTATTATTTAAACTATACTTTAGCTGCCACTCAAGAAATTCTAACACCTACTACAGTTTTCTTTACTTACGCCGACACCACAAAAAATATGTGAACAAAATCAGGCTATATCTACCGTGACTCTAAAATAGGTGAATGGAAAAAGTGCTCGAGCAGCTCCCACACACTGTTTACTACGATGCGTCATTGATAGCTCACACGACTAAGAAAAATACGCTTGAATGTTTCGCCTTAAGTGGTCCTATTCCAGTGAACAATCTATTTTCCGCACAGTAGCACTTCTGCCGTCTATTGTTTTGCAGGAAGTGTATATTTTAAACCGCAACATGGCTGCATGTATAGGCACACAATCGTCTCAAAGTGAACAACATGCCTGTATAGCTAAGCAGTAAAACTCATAAACTTTTTATAACTTCAGCTTTAAATAAATAAACTCTCATAGAATAGTTCCGTTTCTTTGAAACACCGAAGTTTCGCTTACCTCTTAAAAACAAACAGAAACGAATATTAGTACGAACAAAATGTTTTTATATATATATGCTTGCCAAGCTTTTAAGAAAGACCCAGAAATTTTTATAGCTTCCTTCATTTTAAGTAATTTTTGCATGGCCAAAATAATGTGAGCGCAGGTTAGGTGCACACAATAGATTGTGTTTCGCACGCGTACTAGAAAGTCAAGCAGGTGCCCTTACTAATAATAAACTTCTGACTTGCGCATTTTCAAATATCTTTTGCGAAATGCTCGTTCTAAGTCAGTGCGGGTCCCAGCCGGCGTGAGATGGAGATGGAGTCACACACGCGTCCGCCAGGCGCCACGAAACCCGCAGAAGCCGCCTCCAGGAAGCGCAACGGCGCCGAGAGCGACACTGACAGTGACGATACCATGAACTATTATGTCAGCAGTGAAGAGTCCGGTGACGACACCTTCGAGCTGGTGAGGAGCAGCAAGGCGTAGAGACGGTTTTTGAGCCCGCCACCCGATTCGAGTGTGTCCACCATGAGACCTTCGCGTAGTATCGAGCCATTCACCGTCCTGTTCATGCCAGTTCTCGCCACGCACAATATGAAGCGCCTCAACAGGCAAGCCGTGTCTACGCAACTGCAGGCACTGGTGCCCAACAAAATCAAAGGCGTCAGAGCGAGCACGCGCAAGAATGTTCGAGCCAAAGACGTTAACCACGTGGCTGCGCTAGACATATTGCGCAAGGTCACAGAGCTCAATGGAATGGCAGTCCGCTCTTACATACCGCTCGGCAAAGAAGTCATCGCTGGAGTAATTTATGATGTTGACGAGGTCATCGTCAACACAGACTTCCCAATCCAGATCAGGCCCGCTACAGAAGGCACATTCATAACAAGTGTTTTTTGTCTCAGCACGTCACGTTGCGTGAAGATGATATTCAACAGTGAAACCACCTCGTCACACGTGAAGGTGGGACTCTTTCGGCACGCTGTTTGTCCTTTCGTACCGAGTCAACTTCAGTGCTGAAAATGTACGAAGTTGGGTAACGTGAGAAGCGTGTGCAAGAACACCGCCGTTTGTGCCAGATGAACTGAACCTCACGCCACTAGCGCATGTCCATTCAATACTCGGAAATGCTCGAATTGTGGCGGGCCTCACGATGCATCTTCAAAGGATTGTTCGATTATTCGAAGGAAAATGACAGTGCTGAAGAAAATGGTTCGGGATCACTCGTCTCACCGGGAAGCCGCCACATCAATTAGACGACGACGATCACATCATCAACGGTGCTCCAAGACATCCAAGACACCATTGTCTCATGAACCACGCTCAAAGTCGCCTCCACTACTGTCTCCCAGAACAAGCGCAGTCGGGTCGAAAGATAAAGAAGCCGCCAACAGCGACACAGCTGACGCCTGGCCGGAACTCCCTCGACTACACTCCACTCGAGAGGGGCATTACACTTCAGCAGTGAAGCACTCCTCATCCAAATTCTCTAAACCAGCAGAGAAGGAAAAACAAATAGTCACCATGGTCAGCTGCCTCGTGAGTACCATTCGTGTATTCGTGGAAAGGGTGCAAACACCAACAGCACGAAGCGCATTGCAGCTGCTGGATACCATCAGCCCGGTTCTAGCAAGCCTTCACAAGTCGATTGTTTAAGAATAATAACAGCAGAATCTTGGCTAATCAACGGAAACGGCCATCGTTTGCAGATGATATTCGAAACGTCTTCATATTTCAATGGAATGTGAGAGGCCTGAGGTCCCTGAAATCGGACTTCCGGCAGTTCGTGTTTAAAAACCGCTTCCGATAATGGTAATCTGTGAGCCGAATTCATTGACTATAAGAATATTAGGATACGAGTCTTTCACCTCAACCACGAATGGAAGTAGCAGCAAAGTTATTGTTTACATTTGCAAAGACCTTACTTATTTTGCCCATGCTATACCGCCACATGACGACAACCAGTACGTGTGCACTACTCTCAAGAAGAAGCGATTGTCGTTTACACTTATTGGCGTATATATATATCCCCCGCAAGTCAATATAATTGTAAGAGACTAACAGACATTATGGCAGCTATACCAGGTCCTTGCATTATAACAGGTAGTTTCAATGCACATCGTCCGATATGGGGAAGTCTGAGGACAAACTCGAAGGGGCGCTTACTGATATCGTTTGTGTGAGACCACAACCTGCACCTTCTCGGTGATCGTAGCCCGACATACCTGCGAGGAACGACGTATAGCAGCTGCCTCGACCTCACACTGGTGTCGTGTTGCCTAAGTTCAAAAGTGCGGTGGTTTACAGACATCAAAACTCATGGTAGCGACCACATTCCGACTTATGTCAGCATTGATGGCCAAGAGACTGCGTCCTCGCCGGTCAATCGGTATATAGACTGGACACTTTATGAAGATCAAGTGGAGCACACGTGCAGTAATGATTCCTCGTGTGGCTCAGAAGAAGTATTTGCAGATGCAATGAAAAATTTAACGCGCCGCTTCACACGCTCAAAGAAGCGCACGGAGCTTGACATCGAATTAGAAAGGCTTCGGGCTTTACGTAGACGCGCTGAGAGAAGATACAGGTGTACCAAGTCGATTCTTGAACTCAGGGTGACAATAAGTATGCAGAAAAAAAATACAGCACCGAATAGATCAGCTGCAGAACCAAAGATGGAAAAGCTTTTGTGAGTCATTACACCTACGCAAGCCATTGTTTCGTGTATGGAGAACTCTACAGGGTCTTCGCTCAGGCGCCATGCAGCGTCATCCATTCAAGGCTCTCGCACTTCGTCTCAACCGGCGCAAAATTGACGTTTCAGAGGATTTTTGAGCAAACATCACCGGCGGAATAGTCCTATTCTCCGACGTGCTTTTATGCTATATCCCCGGTCCATGAGATGGATACTCCATTTTCTATGGAAGAGTTAGAAGCTGCACTGACGCTGTGTAGGCGTTCTTCTTCACCAGGGCCCGATGGGATAACGTATACGGCTCTGCGTCACTTAGGCCAAGCAGCTAGACGACAATTGCTAAATGTATTTAATCGGTCATGGGAAGATGACATCGTACCTTAAGAATGGAAACGGAGCTGTCTTGTGCCACTTATAAAAGCAGGGAAATCCACTCTGGTGCTGACATCATACCAGCCTGCTGCTCTCGCCATGCAGCTGCGTTGGGAAACTCATGGAGCGCATGATTCTCACGCGCCTGGAATGGTTCCTTGAACGGCACAACATTTACACCAATTTAATGGCAGGATTTCGACGAGACCCTTCATCGATTGACCACGTCATTGATTTGGTATCATCAGTAGAACAGCAGAAATTTAGGAAACGGCTAGCACTTGCGCTCTTTCTTGATGTGAAAGGTGCATATGACAACGTTTTACATCAAGCTATACTGACACACTGCTGTTAATTGAACTGGGAGGGCGATTGTTTCGATGTTTTGGCACGTTCACCGTCCGCCTTTTGGAGCCTACGAGAACTCGACGTGCGCCTTTCCGTCCCAGGAATAAGAAATAGAAACGTCTTTTCTGCCTCGGCCTTGAAGCAAACGACTTTTGACTGTTTACACACTTTCTACGCTGACAGAATGCACGTATACACGGATGGATCTACCACCCAGACTAGCTCCACCGGTGCCACCGTCATTCCATCGCGACACATCAACATCACTTACAAACTTTGTCACGTGAGCACATCGACTGGTTCGGAAATCGTTGCCCTGCGAGGTGCCATCGATTATATCAAGCAACAACCGGCTAATCAATGGGCAGTATTCTGTGACTCCAAGGCGGCTCTACAATGTTTTTCGTCGGGACTTCGTCGCGGGTCCTACGAACAACTGGTATGGCAGATCAGAGAAACGCTAAACTATGCGACCGAACAAGGACACAACGTTGTGTTCCAGTGGATGCCAAGTCATTGCAGTATCTCCGGCAATGACCTCGCCGATGAAGCAGCCAAAAATGCACACCTACAAGCACACCCTGTGTCCATACCTTTATCTAGGATTGAATCGGCTAGATACCTAAATAAGCTGGCGCAGGACATGACACTCCAGAAAAGGGAGTCATGACAGTTCGCACATTATCGACTATATTCTCTCTATCCATCTCTACGAGTGCGGCTACCGTCTGGTTTTTCTAGGGAGGAAGGTACAGTGTTGTGCCGTTTGCGTCTGGGCGTAGCCTTCACCAATGCCTGCTCATTTAAGATAGGGATGGCCGACAGCGCGCAGAGCAACGACTGTGCCATCGATGAGACTATTGAACACATCTTATGTTACTGCCCGGCATACACAAACGAGAGGCTCCACCTGCGCAGTGTTTTAAATCAACTGGACAGAAGTGATTTCACTGTCGAGAAAGTATTGGGACCATGGCACTGCCCATCCAATTTCCAAAAGGCAACCAAAGCGCTGTTGCATTTTCTCAAAGACACCGGCATGTTTCATCGTTTGTGATGGTGAAACTGTTATGCGTTGGCCCTGTCAGTGATCTTTTATCTCCTCTTCTATAACTTTCCTTCCCTTTTCCCCTTCACCAGTGCAGGGTAGTCTACCGGGGATCAGCCCTGGTTAACCTCCCTGCCTTTCTCCTAGTGTTCTCTCTTTCTCGTTCTAAGATGTATAGCACAGAACAATAGGAATTTCCAATATTATTTTTTTCTAAATGGTTTTATGGGTTGGCTTTTATATTAACTAGAAGTACTTGTGTTGTTTTTCTGTGTCTGTATTCATGTAAGCGAAAAGTCATGCACTTGTTGGTGAAATCACACTCTTACGAAACACACAACATAGCACGTAACATTTTTGAGCCATAAGTGCATAGAAGGCGTTGTGATAGTGAGGCTGCTCCAACTCCTAACATTTTTAATTAGCTCGTCGTAATGGCCAAGATTTGGATGGCATATGCTGGATTCCAGCTTACCAGTTGGTGGTAATGTCATGACTAATTCGAACGCATAAAGTTTTGGAATTAACGCATGTTTTTCTTTCATTTTTGCGATGTGTATGCAGCTTTCATGAAGAAGACTTCTTTACTGCTTAGGTTATTGATATCTACTTTTGTGCGGTTTTCGGTAGTTTATTTAGACATCAAGGTATGGGGATTAGCACACGTGTTAACACAACGCGCCAGTTTGTATTTCTTTAAAAGCGTTAATTTTTCTTTTTTAAATATAAGTTGTTGCCTCATTAAAATCTAATTTACAACCACGACAAAAACCCTCAGTGTTAAGATGACTAGGAGAGTTGACAAAAAATATTATAAAGTGAGATCGCCACCTTCCCTCATAACCGGTATTTACTCGCATACCAGTCGAATAAAATCATAGGATAAAGCGAAGTCCATGCGCTGATAAGCGCATTGCAAGATGGCTTCGTTTAGGCCTTCGTGCCTATTACGACGGGAGTGTACTAGAAAGGGCGCGTAATATTACAATGACAGCAGTAGGATGTTATTTTCTCATTCCAAAAGGCGATGTGACGCTCATTAAGAAGTTCTGCTATAGCGCCTTAGGGAGGTTGTTTGACTTACTAATTGAGTCTCTCGGCGCAGCTGGATCGTGAGCTGGGTCATGAGTATGCTTTTCTTTTTTTTGGATGATCAGAAAAATTTCTCCTTGACAAGTGGACAAAATCCTGTTTCAGAATTCGGGAATACTAATGCAAAGCTTGAACTCTGATATCTGTATTCTGATACAAACACTGGCGTTTTGAGAACGTAGTTCCGAAAAAGTTTCGGCTTTTTTGTTACAAGAGCTAGCTGATATGCAAGGGGAATTTCGGCACCACATCACAGCTGCTCTTTACGGACGCCACTCAGCGAAACCTCATCCTTCACGCATGAGCGTATTTATACGCGCCTGCTTATGGTCACGTTGACAGCCCTTAAATTCGATCATATAAACATACGAGCGCCAAACGTAGCTTTCACGGTACTAAAAAAAATAGGACATCTCCGATTTTCACCGAAGAACCTCGTTGCATGTCACTGGATTTGCGAAATGTCACGAGAAAACAGCTTTGGCGACGTTTTTATTAGTTCTCCTATTCTGAAGGGACATCGACGAGTACCATCTGGCGTTGAAAGTGTCACCGCAACGCGGCACATGAAATGAAATTTGAAGTGAAGCCGAGAAAACATGGACGGCAACAAATAAGGAATTCGTACGTAGAATATCATTGCAATAGAAAGATGTGTTCTGATATTTTGCGAAAGGAAAAAAAAACGAGGTGGACACGTAGTATGCCGTATAGTATAGAGCCGGCAGAATAATTTTAACGACCTGCAGTTCTCCGATGTGCACCAAAATACGAGTGTTCTTGTGTCGCAATCTTTACAAGTGTGGCGGCCGTGGGTTGCAACAGAAGGGACGTCTTTTAATATTGCAGCGCATATGCCACGGCGGAGCAAAGGTTATAGTGCAGGGATTTTTGACCCCGTGGTCGTGGGTTTGACAACAGCCATGGTGGTTGTGTGAAATTGGGGGTTAAATTTGCAGTATGCACTTCGCTTGATGAAGGGATGTTGCACCGATACCGCACTACTTATCGTTTAGGGGCAGAAGCCTAATTCCCGGGCTGAAGCATACCACCTAAAGTTGATTTTGTACGCAGTAGACTCAGGTCGGCAGTACAGCTTATGTTTATTTGACGTATGCCTGGGGCATATATACAGTGAACGCTGTTCTTTAAATACTGATCATTCAGATTTCTCATTTAAATAGTAATATGCTTTATTGCCGGACCTGTGGCATAGCAATTGTACTTAGCAACAAAAAGAAACAACTTAAGCGTTAATAACATTAGGTGCAAGCAGGACAAAGGACTGCAATAGTAACAAATTTATACTAGCAATATTATCGTAGCATGGGGTGAGAATGCTTGAGAATATCATCCATATACAGAAAAAAACACAACTTCGTCTAACGTTTGCCGTTTTCAGAGGATTTGCGCCTTCTGAGTGTTTTTATTTTGGGAAGAAAACGTAGCAAGATACCACTACTTGAAAAGGAGCCAAACAAGAATGACCGCCTGTGTGTTGCGCATGGCTTTAAATTAACGTATTCCATGATGACTGAAGGAGCATGCCTAGTCAGGTCGTTAACACTTTGAAACATTGTTTAAATCGGCGTCGGTACTGTGTATCAGATCCGTTGCTTTTTTTAAAAGTTTCAAATAACTTTCCGTCAGAGCTTCAGAACGAAAGTTTGGTTGTGCATAGTCGGCAAACGGAAAGTGTTCAATAGGGCAATAACGTTGAATGTGATGTTTTAAAGACAGATATCTATGCGCTTAGTGCACTCGCCTATTTCCAGCTTTTTTTATGTAAGTTACAATTATCGGAAAAGAGAACGCAAAACACTTTATGCGGGCACAAAGAACTTTCGCAACATGCTATCACTTTTGGAGGGCACCATTTGTGTAGATGTGGCCAAGCTAACCGCTCGACAAACGTCATTCGTTTACAACCCATCTTTATGCTTTGACTTTCTGGTCGGGAAACTGTTGTGCCCAGTGGCGTCTAATATTACTCGACAGAAAGAAGGTCCATGGGATACTTGTAGTTACAAATATCCGTCTCATGGTGGCACCAGAGCATGGCAGCGTGAGTATTGAGAGGATATCTTTGTTTTCCAGTGATATTCAGGTAAGTAAGCAAAATGTTGCCGGACCTGCTTTTGTTTGGCACCAATGGTATCACAGTCTGCCCGAAGCTTTTGTTTGTGGCCCCACAAAATTGTCATGCTACGCAGTTGTGCTTTATTGTGGCAAGAGCGAAGGATCCTCCCCCTCATCCTGGCAAGGACGTACAGTACTGACGGATTGAAATGCGACATCAGCTTTGTATATTACGGTAACTTCTTCGAGCGATTGCTCGTAGTAACCTGGTCACTAATTGAAATATCGCCTCTAATTTGGGTGCTCAAGTCAAACTATAATATTCGTGTCCTAAACTTTTGTGTTCCGTTTTCTCTGTACTTAACACCCAGTGTGTAACTATATGGTGCCCCTTGAACATTTAATCATTGTCAGATTTGCTGACCGCTAACACTAGTATTTTTGCCTTTACACACGCTACCAGGGTATCGAAGCGCTCCTCCCTAGAGAAATGTTGAATGATGTAACGGTGAAGAGCGCAACTTTAGCGATGCAACGTGAAGTAGTCGGTATGTTCAGCGGAAACAATTTTCAAGACCAGCTACCTAACATGACAAAAGATACAGAAAAACAAAATTCTCTTCCAACCTGGCCTACACCTCACTTTCCCGTTAATGCATACAAGGCTGCCGACTGAAGGTCTTCTTTGTTTTACATCTTTGTCTTTTGTTTACCTTACTTTTCTTTGTCATTCGCTCCGGAATATAATCAATGCAAGCTTACTATATATCATCTGTAGCCAGCGTTCTCTTTTCATTTCTTTCCATTCACGGACGCCATAAATTTGTTATGGCCGTGTGAGGAGTTCCGAAGCTTTACTGATACGCCATTCTCCATTTGCTACTGTTTTGTTTCTCCGCCATTTTGCATTGGCGGAAGCACGTGCCCTCGTAGAACGATTCCGTATTGTCGGTGGTGCTCAACGTAACAGGTGTGAGGTCATATTGTGCATTCTTCCTTGAAATGAAGGTCCCGTAACGGGAGCCTAAAACGCTACAAATTGACACCAACGTACCTCTTGGAGCCGCGGAACGGGCGAGTGTTCATCCCTGACATGGCCGACCACCAAGCGCTCGCTGATCGACCAGATTGAACGAGGGGATAAGGCTAGAGGGGACATTGAATAAGGCACCTCCTATTGAAATACCTAATACTATGAAGTACCATGAAATACCTAAATACTTAGGACACCGTAATACTGGCTTGCCTAGATATATCATGATACAGATACTGATACAGAAACACGTGTATCTTCGATAGCCGTAATCCCTGCATAGTGTATGTGTGTGTGTGTGTGTGTGTGTGTGTGTGTGTGTGTGTGTGTGTGTGTGTGTGTGTGTGTGCGTGTGCTGCGGGTCCAGGCTCGTTATGCGTGAAGCAATAATGAGTGTGAGGGCTGCACATTCACTGGTAAAGAGCACATAATTGATGACGTGGTCGGGAAAACATCGTGCAGTATATGAGTTGTAATGTATTGACCGCTCGTCATGCTCTTTATGGTGTCCTTATAGATGAGTGCGGACTGTACTTGTGCTAGTTTGGCGGGACTGCCTAATTTTAGTGCTTGTGAGGCACTAAGCGTTCGCTGAGTTCGCGTCAACAGTTTGCTATGACAATTCAGTGCACTAATCATAGAGCAAGAAAACCTGAACCAGAGACGACATTAAGAGAAGAGAGGCGCTTTCATCACATGAGAAACTGTCATGGTTTATTGCGGATTGTGAACATACATAAGCACGCATTGGGATCTGCATTAAAGCGTTAGTTTAAAGTCAGCGCTAGCTATATGATTTCTTGTACCATATTCAATTTTCGCGTTTTCATTGTACAGTACAGAGAACTACGCACTCGCCTGAACTTTCCTGTGCTGAAGCGATCGATAATTCAGGTCATGGGAGTGGCCTCAATAACGATTCTTCCCAGATTATTTTTATGGCACAGAAAAACTGGTAGGACAGAAAAAACAAAGACCACCTTAGTCTCGGCGCTTGTCGGCCTGTCGTAATGAATTTGGACTGAATTTGAATGCTAAAAGAATTGGTAAGGAGAATATATTTCAAGATATTTTTATATAGTTGATGGTGAGAATATCTGTACTCGACAGTACCACCAGAACGTCAATTACATATTCGAAAATCGATAACAAAACGTATATACTAAAAATGGAAAGAACAAAATGGTGGCTTTAGCAAATTGATAATGTCTGTACCTGCTTAAAAGCAAAGAAAGCGTAGAAAATGATACGGCTGTACTTAGAAATTACAATTTAGCTATATATGGTGCTTTTGAACAGGACAACAAAAACAACATCGACAATCAATCAATATATTGATTTGGGGGTAGACTCAGTTCATTAGGAAGCAAACAGTACTTACCTGTCTATTCTTCTTTTCAGCTTTCCATTGCACTAGCAGAGACAGGTTAGACAGCAGGGGCCCTAATCCTTAACAATTTAGGTAGTGCTGCCACAAAAAATTATGAATGAATGTGTCACGTACCTTTTGTTTTAAATTTTGAATGAGTGCCAACAGTGGAAGATGTGCCATACTGATATCTCTGCTAAACTCAAACTATTGCTCGTATGAAGATTTACCTGGCTCAAGATAATAAAATTTATAAAATGCAAGCACATAAAGGAAACTCTCGTTTATTAAATACAATGAGAATGAACTCTCGTTAAAAAATACAATGAGAATGATTACCATCGGAGGTATTGAATGACGTTAGCTCATTTGCACTGTCGTAGAAGTGGTAATTGAGATGAATTTTTTTGTTTAGTTGAAGTGTAATAGGTTGCACTGTTCTGCAGAAAAAAATATCTTGGTGCAAATATAAAGTATTATTTAGCAACGCGTACACACCAATTCTCTTAGTATGTGTTTCAATTCCTACAATAAGCGAACTTTTAAGGGCGAAGATCCTTAAGGCGTGGCTCGGTCATCATTTGTATGCATGCATGTATATAGTAACTACCTCACAGCATATCCACGGAGTAAATGGTGATGAGTGGCGTGAATCTTTAGATGGTTTTGTCGGCAAACCATGATTATTCCACTGGCCACGTCCGTCTATCGTGTGTCTGTCTGTTTCACGCACGAATGTACAGACCCACAGGCGGAAAAACGGACGAACGCAGGGATTAACGCACAGATTGACGTACGGATGAATACACACAAGGACACACGAACGGACGCGCCGACGAACGGACGGGCGGATGGACGCATGAATAGACGGAACAGCGGATGGACTATCGGATGCTTCGCCCCAGTCATTATCATTCACTCCATGGATATGCTGTGATTTTTATGGCACAATCATGAGTGATAAAAATTAAAAGTCGGCATTGCGAATCATGGTGTTAATGGACAATTATTTCACACTATCACCAGTGTACTCACACAGCACAATTATATACTGAGGTAACATTCTACATGGAGATACGAATGCCAAATAATTCAGAAGACATACTGAATAAAGTTATTAGTACATGATATACACTTTTAACAATTCAACAGGAAATGCCGCTGGTGCAAACATCTCAACAAGCGAACTTGGCAAAGCTCACATCACGTTTTTGTTTTTTTGAAAAGTTGAATCCAGTGATATTTCCTGCTTCATGACTATTTCTCACCACTTCAAGCCTCCCTCCCCTGAACATACGTATATAGTGTGAATGACTGAGGATACCTGCAGGCTTGCAGTTTGATACCACAAATCGAATCGACAGCCAAAATACCTCACGACAAAATTCAACTATTTTAGGATCTGAACAGCTAGTAAAGGCCACATCATTTTGATGTTTGCTTTGTTTTATTTGTTTTTTCCAACGATCTACTATTGGTATTGCAACCGTTGAGCGTAACAATGTCACAACAGTTTGCTCTCACAGGTCGAGGAAACGGAGACAGGGGCTCAAAAAGTCGTTATTGTTGTACTACATAAACGGTAACTACGTAACGATTGGTGGTTATTAACCAAGGCGAAACCTACTAACAATAAATTGTGGGTATCGATTATCGTGGGTCTCGAAACGGGTGCTCACGCCACTTCTGCCCGGCTTTTGAAGAGACACGACAACACAGCCAACTGTTACTTCACTCATGTGGACCTGAAGTACCCGTATCGAGAAACTTACAGATGCTCCATTGTTTATGAACTTTCCAGGCTATTCAGCAGCCTGTAAGAATTAAGCACCCCTATGTACGCTTGACTGGTGTTATTAAAGGGCTAGCGAATGCCTATACAACTTGTGAGAAATTTTAATATCTATCAACGCGGAAATGACAAGAACAATGTCTTTTCGGAAGTTGCAGTTGATAGTTTGTTGCTTTTCATGTGATACCAAGGTCGAAGGAAATCCCTGGCTTGGCGTATTAGAGGACACAGCGCACTTCCAGTGTAAAGGAGCTTGATCCTACCGTAGTGCTTGTAAATACTGCGGAAGAACATATCGTTTTATATTTATTTTAAGGGGTGCCGGATATCATTATATTCTTCGGTTTTTTTTGGGGGGGTAGTCTCCACAGCCTAGGTATTGTAGTTATTGGTTCAATGTATATGAAGCTCCGTGCTTCCTCACTGGCATGCTGATGAAGCAAGACAACATTTTCGGCTAGCTCGCAGTCTTGGTTGTCTGATTGTAAGTAATTTTAACTTCTTAAAAGTCTCAAACTTGAATATTAGTGCAAAGGTCCCCTGGCATGGTACGTGCTACGGCGTCTCCTTCTCACGTGAGGCAGGAGGTTGAATGAGCCTTATAAGTGCTGGAATGCGGATAGCGTTTGCACGATGCGCAAACTGCAAAAGTATGAACGCATGCAGGACGGAGCCAGACTAGGTTCGCTTCTCGCTGCGATTACGTGAATGGAAGTTCGCGCGTGACGCATCACAGGAACCGACCTTGTGGCGCACCCGGGGCACTTAGTTACGGTTTCTTCCGCAACGCGGTCTCTAAAATCGACGATTGATGTATGAAAATGCGCACTATATTTTCAAATCTTAAAAAGTGCGTTGGTCACAATTTGCGATGTAAAACTTTTTTTGCCATATTAAAAACTACCCTGAAATTGAAAATAACTTCTTCGGAATAATTTTTTAACTAATTGTTTTTTCGATGATCTAAACAGCAGAAAAATCTTTCTTCGCCGGCTTAAAATTTGCCAGTGAACACGTCAAGTCCTTAACTACTACATTTTTCAAGAAGAGATATTGCTTTCTCAGAGATTGTGCTTGCAGTGGAAAAAAAAGACACTTAAAGGCCACTCTGCTAGTTTTCGCTATGGCACTGCATGCTGCGCCTTCAGCGCAGTCCAGGTGGCAAACGAACAACCCGGTGTCGCACTGTGCGAAGTTAACTACGAGTAATTTGTCGAATGCTCCAACCCATTACAAAACGTTCTGGTCTTATTGATCATAGTCTTCAGCCAGAGCTTCAAAAAATTGCACAAAATTTATTGGAAGTGCGTCGAGAATACCTTGCTTCTCCGAAGACTGACGAAAGATGGCATAGTGAATTCCTGCCTACTATACAAATACGCACTTCCAAAATATTTCGTGCAATTTTTCGACGCTGTGGCTGATCACGATGAATAATTATATTTGAAGCTTTCGTAGTAAGTTAGAGATGGGGGAAATTTACGCATAGCTAATAGGGAATGTGCAACGTCTTGTTGCTTCTTTGCTGTTCTGAAACTCTTCAGTACACTATTAACGCAATTCATTTCGCTACATCAAGCCTGTGTAATGTTAGTTTGCAACGGAGTTACAAAGCATCAGTGTGGCTCAGTAGATAACTACATGTTTTACTGCCATGAAAAACAATGTTGGGGGGGGGGGGAGAGGCATCTTCGCATTATTTTTCATGGACTAAAACTTATGGTACTCTCTAGAGCCACGCTATATACATTCATTAGAAAATATTAGGAGCACAATGTTCGCAAAGGCGGGCACAAAATATTAATATTGTCTGCGCAAGATGGAAACATGCAACTAGTATGGCGTAATTTCTGGAGCCAATCAATCAGATGCACCTACTGCTGACAGGCTACTGCTCCGGCTGTTCTCTCATGAATTTTTCCCACTCCCTTATTTGTGCTTTGTTTACTCTCGTGGCTAGTAAAACTGAATCTTACAACCTCTGTGACAAACGGGCCGACGTTGAGCTCCTAATTGAAAACTTCCCGCTATATTAGGACCTGATGTAACAGGCCTTTCACTCATTCCTATGTGAATGACATACAACTTCATTCCAGGGCGACATTGCTTTTTAAAAATTGACATCGCTTTTTGAAAGATATGTCGGATGAATTGCCTCAAAAAACTTTTTCTGTCTTGCAAATGTGTTATTGCAAACTTGTGCAACAAGCATCATTTTTGTCACTCTTAGCAAACAGAAAAGAAAAAAAAAACCCATTCGCCACGAAAGTGCACCAATAATTGTGCTAGCAAGAGATTGGGAATTTCTCTTTTGCGGTCGCCGTAGTGCTCCGGATATGTATATATAGGTATTAATATAAAAGACACAAACAAAAAAAAGAAATCACAACAAAAAAACTAAGGCCCCTGTCTGAGGATTCACACCAGAGATCCCTTGCTTCACAGCGCGCTGCGTTAGACCATTGAGCCACACGCAACGCATGCGCCGACTTCAAAAGAGGAAGATATTTAGAGACCCCATTTACTGGTGGCGATAGGCAGATTTCGTAGAAGCTTGAGCACTATTTCTGTGACTAAACGCTCCCTAATTGTTTTTACTTGAAAACTATTCTCAAGATGCCCGCAAAAAGAGGCCCTTTTTGTACCCACTCATGAAGTTGAACGAAGAAATTCAAAACAACTCTGCCCAGAACTCGCGCCTAACACCAAAACATGGCAGGAAACGCAGAGGGGGCATCGCGTGAGCCACAGTTTGAATGATTGCACAAACATAGAAGCGTAACAACTGTGATAGTTGTTACTTCATGCTTATTCTGAGTATATCAGCGGGCCCTTTCCGAGCATTTTATGTGTGCTATTACTGGAAGCTGAGAGTTCGAGCTAGTCGTCGATCTTGGCATGGCAGTCCGATTCCATTATATTGTATTCACTGTTTCACCCCTGCGGTGAAACTGTCAGTTTTCTTGAGAAGTTTGTTTTCTTGAGAAGATGCATCCACGTGATTGGCCTCAATGAATGTTTTCCTGAGACTGAGAATGAATGTTTTCCTGAGTATAAAACTCGCTGATATGCAGGGTTCACGTCCCAAAAGTAACATATGATTATGAGAGACACCGTAGTGGAGGACTTCGGAAACTTTAACCACCTTTGGTTCTTTTACGCGCACCAAAATCTGAGCACACCAGCCTACAGCATTTTCATCTCTGTCGAAAATGAAGCTGCGACAGCCGGGATTTGATCACGCAACCTGCGGGTCAGCAGCCAAGTACCTTAGCCACTAGGCCACCACGGTGGGGCTAAAATATAGAACTGAGTACCTAAAATTTCTATATTACGAAATATGCATCCAGACTGCTGTAACAACGGAGATCAGTATTGTTGAGTTTAACAAAACACTGCAGTGAATTCTCTTTAAAACAGACCCATATATGACATATGAGATGGCTGCTTTCAAATGGCACCATTAGCTGAAATTTTTTTCCTATTCACTTCCACACCACTCTCGCCTTCTCTATTACGGCCCTCGCGGAACATTATTACATGACTGCTGCCTGCTAGCTGAGGTGAGTTTGAGACTTCTGCTATAGAGAGTGCACCTGTAGACGATATGTAGGGATAGGTGAGTGGCGATTACGATCACATATACCTGCATTGCCGTGCCATCTGACGTCTGACGAGACATCGCAGTTTACATCGCACTAGTAGCAGAGGCGTAGCCAGGGGGTGGCACAACAAACACGTGCCCCCAACTCACGCTTCTGAAATTTCGTTTCGACATAACATAGAGAGAGAAAAATGGCCATTTTATGCTATTTAAGGGGGTGGCCTTCCCGAAATCAAAATGGTCCCCCCCCCCCAACCCCGGAAAAATATTTCTGGCTACGCGCCTGGCTCGTAACTTTGTCTTTTTGATTCACGTGCAGTAGGCTACCTGATTACATTACCGTTTTACGGCCGATCTGAAACTGGGGGCTCCTATTAGACGTGTGGCACTACTTGGTTCGCCTCTACCCAGGTTTCACGTTTTTGGAGCTGAAACGCCTTTCCCTACATGTCCCAATGATTTGACGCGATTGCAAGAAAGAGCTCGGCCCCGTTGATTGTAAGCCAAAAATTGTCTTTAGGTCTGTGACCGAAAAATTAATTTACTGAGATAGCCGCGGGAGGCCAATACTTGTCCATGCGTGCGTGCGCAATCACACTGAAAAAGGTCCTCGTTTGAAGAAAAAAAATGCTCAAGGTCACGAGGCACGGTATTTTCTTTGCCTTGCCACCCTTTTTGCTTAGCTTCCAGCGCTTTCGTCGGGACGAGAGGAGAGATGATGCAGTTGCAGCATGGGACAAACCTTTGTAACTCCACTCGCACTGGACGAATTCTTAAAATTTTTGCGGCGTTGAATTTGTGAGGCTATAAGCTCTTCTAATGAATTATTTCCATGATTACTCAAAAAAGTACTTTGTAGCACCTTTAACGCATTTTGTTCGACAGGTGTCCCGACGAAAACGAGCCCATTCTGCGATAACAGCGGGCGCTGGTTCAATTTACTGTGCATATGTTTGTGTGCGTTTGTGTGTATGGAACAAAACATATCAATAAGGATGCACTTAGCGATTAAAAGGTACACTAGGGGCCAAATTTCGCTATCGCGTTCAGCTCTCAAAGGTGAAGCTTAAGGGTCACCCAATTTTTAAAGCAGGCGTAGAAACGTCAACTGATCGATGAAGCAATTACAACACACTGAAATCAATGATAGATCAAAGAATAATTTGATACGCGATTAACGGTGATGAAATAATAAAGTTAATGGATCATTCTGACTTCAGGTTCAAGCGTCTCAAACTCTTCGCTTGTTTACCATGCCACTTTGCGCCACAGCAGACTTTCTCCTTTTTGTATTGAATTTCTTAGAAGCCACAAACTAACTTCAGCGGCAATATGTTGGGAACCAACTCTTGTACCATCAGCTATTTCGGGCCCATTGCCGTCACCCTGCTTGACTTGAGTGGCGTACTTATGCACGCCGGAGCTCATTGTTTGTATATCAGAAATAATCTAGCGGCGATTGATGAACGCCACGCTTGTTCGGGAAGGCCGTCTCGCTATTGTAGGTACTTTCTGTCCCCGTAAGCAGCACTGCCTAATGGAGATATAAACAGTGACGAAGATTGTTAGCCCTGACGGAAAGTGGCACCACTGTCTGGGCAGTATCTTCGGCAAAACAAACGCGGGATATTAGGCGACCGAGTCTGATAGGCTGGGTAAGCGAGAGATTTGCTAGGGAGCAATATGCGTTTGAATATTTGGGCGTATTGGGCCTAGAGGGGATGGCGTAACTGTTTGTCCAGCGGTGGTACGCAAAAATGAACTAGATTTAGGTAAACCTTCTTGTCACATAAGAGCAGCATTTGCACCTTATTCAAATATTGTAATGCTTGGGTAGCATTCACTGTTGCAAAGTAACTGAGAATTTTCAGAATGCGCGCATGGTTACTGTGTTGCCATTGATTCTTAGCAAGAACATTTCAATGAATGTTTTGATCATATACAGATCTTCATTAACAAACCAGTATTATCGTTCTTCTTGAGTGGTATACACTTTAATGTAAGCAATCAGTATATTTTGTATTGTTTGTGTCTTATAAACCTTATCTTCAAGACAGTACTTACATCTCTTTCAACAGCTGACTATTCTTGATGAATATGACGTATTTCCCACGTCAACTGAATTAACACCAGTCAATTCCGTTTATTTATCTCTATTGATTACCGTTCATGTTACAGTGCTGCACTAAATGCAAAAACTACAAATAATGTCGCCGATAGCTTTGTTTGCTTCAGTGTCTCTTCACTTCCCCAAACAAAGAAACAAAACCTTATCCCTTGGTCTCCTTTTTTGTTTACTCGTTGCATACGAAATAATTAGTTCATTATAGACGAGTCGAAAGAGCACAAAAACTAAAACCGTGTAAAGCAGAAGCCCTTTTTTAACAATGCCTCAAACAAAGGAAGACTTTTAACGATGAAAAAGTGATCTTGGGACACGCACTTATGCGTAGCACTAACACATAGGCCAGGATTTGGGTAATTATCAGTGCGACCGAGAGTGCATCGCGGCTCACGGCACCTGACGGCTATTCAATGCAACCTGCAAAGCAGTAAATCTCTGGTGAATAGTCAAACTTGGTTGCCCAATTTTTTCTGTTCTTCATCTGCACGAACGCCACTATTCGCTTTCTTGCTTTTCGAGACTGGCACGTAAATACACGGCATTTATGTATTTCCATACTATGTGTGATTCATTTCATGCTTTCATCTCAAACCGAGACACATGAAGCTCTGAATCGCAATGCTTTTTTCGATACACCGCTTGTAAAGCTGGTGATAAATGATTGGCTCACGCATGATTGTATGCGTTTATTTATTGGAATTAGTCAGCAGCTGAACCGAATAGGATATCCCAATTCAATGGACTTTCTGCTTGTACGGTTATTCAATGCACAAAGAAAGCCCTTTTCGATAAATTTGCGGATTGTATTCAATTTCAAGCCTCATTTTCTTATATTTGTAAATGAAGTAGGTCGGTGAACTGATGATGTAAGTACTACATTGATAGAAGTGAAGGAAGTGTGGTGGGCTCTAATATATTACGTGAGCACCAATAAGGAACACATCTCTGCACACGACCTGCAATAAAACGATATGTGTAACCTTAAGAGCTGGATTGCCACTGACATTCGAGAAATATCGCCAGAGAATGAGTGAAAAGTTGCGACAGTCGCAATTATTGTCTTCGAATTTCGCCAAAAAAGTATTCATATACACTCAATATGTGTAGCATGAACAGTAAAAAAATACTGCTGAATATGTATAGCCACGTAGAATACTGTACCTTTCATAACCCGTAAACTACGGTGATGTTTTCGAATGACAGTCACATCACCCACTTCATCATAAGAAGGATTGGTTGGCTTGGAGTCACATCAACTGCTTCACAAACGGAACACTGAGAAAGGCCATGCTTACACCAGCGGCGTCATTGAATGTTATATCATCTCATAACGAAAGTTTGTGGTGGTTTGAGTTGTAGCAAATACAGGGCAAAGCAGTCACTACAAAAACGGAGATACGACAGGCGTAGCCTTCCTGATAATTTCGATAATTTCACTGCAGCGAAATCATGTGACGGATATTGGAACAACATAATTACGAAAAGGTAATGAATTTGAAAGTACTCCATAACCTTCACAATGCGCGCGACACGCTTTATATGCGGTCTTGCTTACATTACACATTCGCATCTGTGCAGTTTCTGAAAGCTGTCCAAAGAAGCCTACTTTTTTGCCGGCACGAAAAGAGTTTTACTAACAAGTTTAGGGTCTTCATTCTAAATTAGAGGGCAATACACCAGTGAAGACGTCGACAGGCTATTCAGGACAGTTGGAGCTCTTGTCGAAACATGCGGCCTAACCATTACCTATCTACTTCAGAAGTGAAACGTCGAAGAAGCATGAACTCCTAAAGCACCTAAAGACACTGTTTACTACCACCAGCTTGCGGCATGCGAACCAGTCTTCTGACTTAAATTTTGCTGGGAGGTGGCTGGTGGAGTGTCGACTTCTTCGCAGCTGTACTACCTTCTAATTTGGTTACTAGAGCTTAAATTTGCTATTACGGCTCTTTTGGGGCACCAATCCTTGAAACATCAAAATGAATTGAGAAGATACAGACGAAAAATAGAACAGACGTACTGAACTGCGCGTAAAGTGCACCTTCTACGAATGGGTCTAAAACTAAGAAAAATAGAAACATTTCTTAGCTCATTTGATTTAAAGACACTGAGACTACCCTTTTGTCCGAGCTCGGTATACGGTTCGGACCACGTTCCTGGTGGCGAAGCAAAGCAGGGTTTGTTGCTTCGCAAGGATGATCGCCGCCGCCTTCGTGACTTTCCCCGGAGGAAGACTCTTTCACCGCTGGATGTTTTACAAATACAACTTTACGTACAGAACTGTTTAAATGCCAAAATGACTGGAAATATGTTCGGCAGAACCCACCTAGCTGGGAATAGACGTTATGCGAAGCGTGTGGACGGAAGGTGACCATATTGCATATTTTTATTGAGCGACACGTCATTATATGACGCTGACTAAATGTACAAATGTTGAACGCAAAGAGATATGTTAAAGAATTGCGGATGTTTATATAAACACTTGTTTTCATTTGCGCAACGATGCCAACTGGAGCATGTGTATAAGCAACACGATAAGCTGATATGAAGCCCTGATGCTCGCGAAGATGCTGGCCTTGGACAGTGCTACATAAATCAACTTCAGCGCATGGCAACTAAGTACAATTGACGTTAACCCGACGTGGTGGCTGTATCAAAGGAGTACATATGTAATGTTTACAAAATTGGGGAGGCATCACTGCAGCCACTTTTCATTTTTAACGAATATTAGCGCCTATTTCAAAAGTAGTTCCGAGACTTGGTCTAGCTTTGTGGAAAAATACTTCTTTGCCACGCAGAATGCTTGAGTTTGATTCCAGCTGGGACCCTGACATTTATTATTTGCAATCGTCGGGTCGACGCTACTGATCTCGGGTATTTCTTAACGCTCATGCGTTAAAAATACCCATGAGAGAGAAAGAGAGAGAGAGAGATAAATAGAGAGGGAAGGCAGGGAGGCTAACCAAGCTTGGCTCGGTTGGCTACCCTCCACTTGGGGTTTAGGAAAAGGAGAATAATAGAACGGAAAGAGATAGAAAAGAAGGAGAGTAAGAAAGAGAAGCATGAATAGTCAGCTCGAGACTACAAAGCACGGTCTCGCACAGTCTTTTCACAAGCGGTCGTGAAGTCTCGTGGTCCTTAAAGAGTACAAGAGGGCTTTCGTGGCTTTGCGCGTATGGGAAGCCGTCGGCCAAGGTCCCAGGATCTTCTCTTCTATAAGGGGCCGTGAATCCAGCTGACAGAGCTTGGTTTCCATAATACGTCGTTCGGTCTGGTATGCTGGGCAATGACATAGAATTTGCTCAAGCGTTTGCTCGCAGGTGCAGATGTTGCATGCCGAAGTGCTCGCCATTCCAAGGAAACGAGAGTACGAATTTGTAAATGCCATGCCCAACCTCATGCGACATATTAAAGTTTCAGCGCATCGTGGGAGCCCGGATGGCAAACGAAGTTGCAAGGTTGGGTCAATTGAATACAGGTGCGTGTTGGAGAAACCCTGCGTATTCCATTTTAGGAGAGATATACGGCGAGCAAGTGATTGTAGTAGCCTGGCAGCGTCCGTTCTCAAGAGTGGTATGGGCGTGCGCTGGTCTTGGTCATGAGCCGATGTGTTCTCGTCATTCCTGGGTAGATAAGAAGTGTCAATCACATGTGGCACATACCCGCATACCAGCGACCCGTATCCGCCCGTGCGTTTGTGCCACTGTCTGGCGAAAAGTGTTTGACGACGGACGCGACGGGATTGTTGTATTATTCATGCATTGACCAGCGCGTCATATTTGTAAAACCATCTTACCCTCCTATGCTAATTTTGTTTCAGTGCACCAAGTTGATGAGGTGACCACGAGAGCACCCAAACGTAAGCAGCCAGATAGATAGATAGATAGATAGATAGATAGATAGATAGATAGATAGATAGATAGATAGATAGATAGATAGATAGATAGATAGATAGATAGATAGATAGATAGATAGATAGATAGATAGATAGATAGATAGATAGATAGATAGATAGATAGATAGATAGATAGATAGATAGATAGATACGCTCAAAGTCACTGAAGTTTGCTAAGAAATGATTCGCATTTAAAAGTATTAGCCACAGTGGGGTCTAAAGTGGTCTTGCCTGTGTATAGCCGGCAAGCTCTCCTAGTAGAAAAAAATTGGTCCTCTATCTGCTTGTTGCACTGCAGATGTCGTCGAAAGGTCATAGTCTTGCGTTTGGAGAAGGTGAACAAAAGGTTTATTTGATGTTCTGCGCGAGAAAATCGGCGAATTGTATTCTGGAGGCGCTGTGATAGAGTGTCTCGATCCGTGCAGCGAAAGCGAACGAGCGCATCGAAGCACGTGAAACACGAGCGCTCTCTGGCAGTTATTTTCGAAAACGAAGGAAGGCGTGCGCGCCTGTCTTGGAGCCGATGACGTGTACAACGCAAATCGATGAGCAGGTGCCACCACCGTGTCGTCTTAGCAAAGCGTAGGAAACAACTGTCTTTTTGTAGATAGCATAGAATTACTCATGTATGTTTCCTCTAGTGTAAAGCCACACATAGAGAAAGTTGACGTGTTATATTGCCTCAAACATGTGCAATATTTGCTTTTTAATTGACAATCGCATCGGTATGAATGCATAAACTTGAGCAATATTGGTGTGCGCTGCTTATGGAGTTGGCCGTTTTGAGTATTGTTTGGAATACTGCTATGGCGGACAAACAGACAAAGGTACAGACAGACAGACAAACCAAAATTTTCGCATTGAAGTACTCCAAGAAAGGCAGTCTACTTTAAAAGACGTTGTGGGCTCTCCACACCGCTCGTTTAGCCGCCGCTTCCCTCAGATCCCCACTCATCGCCGGTGGTCGTTTACTGCCAAACAGGCGAGTTCATCGAAAGATAGGAGCGAAGGCGGGCGAGTGCAGTAGCCTTGGACGCTTCCGGCGACAAGAGGTGCCAATGTGGCAAAAAGAAAGGCGCACAGAGCACGATCTTACACTGAAATATTATGCACACCTCGATCGAGACCTGAGCCCAAAATCACCAAAATTTGTCATGCCGGCATTCATATGTTTAAGTCAACACGGGCCACTCAAATTTGTCAATATCGTAAAACGTAGCCTGCAGAGGCATCCTTGCTTAAGAGAAAAAAAGAGATGAGAGTTTTTTTTTATATACAACGTTTCTATGCCATATCCAATAAATCTTGCGCTAGCTGATGCAATCGTATTGTGAGGCGGCGTGATGAGACGTGTTGTTGGGCCATGCGAAGTTAACGTCCGTTTGCTTCTCATGTCTGTAATTCTGCTAACCATAACTCTGTTTGCCATCTCTTGTCAATGTAACTTTCGTACCAAGCATCGCGAAATTCATGTTTTGCCGCATTATTTACTCCGAACAAATGTCACAGCATGGTCCACATATACACAAGTAGGTCACCGAGCTACTACAATTTTTGAAGAATGACCATAGAGCATATTGTTAGAAACATTCATGTAAGTTATGATACAAGCTCGTGTGTGCCCCATTTACCAACGCGCATTCCAGCTCTTCTCACCACCCCGCCGCGGTTGTCTAGTGGCTAAGGTACTCGACTCCTGATCCGCAGGTCGCGGGATCGAATCCAGGCTGCGGTGGCTGCGTTTCCGATGGAGCGGAAATGTTGTAGGCTCGTGTGCTCAGATTTGGGTGCACAATAAAGAACCCCAGGTTGTCTACATTTCCGGAGCCCTCCACTACGGCTTCTCGCATAATCATTGGATGATTTCGAGACATTAAACCCCACATATCAATCACTCTCTTCTCACCTACTCAACCTTGCCGTCTACAATAAATATAAATGACCCCAGCATATTAATGGAGTGAATGAGGATGAGTGGGGCGAAGCATTCATCAGTCCTCCGTGCTTCCGTACATCAGTTCTTACTTGCTTCCGTCCATCAGTGCATTTGTCGGTGCGTCCGTCCGTCCATGCGTCTATCCGTTCATCTGTCCGTTCATGCGTTTGTCTGTATATCCATTCGTACATATGTCTGTCTGTCTGTCTGTCTGTCTGTCTGTCTGTCTGTCTGTCTGTCTGTCTGTCTGTCGGTCTCTCGTTCTGTCTTTCCATCCGTCTGTCCGTCGGTTCAATACCGCGATCTCACATCTTTTCACCATATATTCACCATATACAAGTATTACCATCCAGCGGACCCTCCAACGACTAAACCAGAGGTGGCTACTCGCTACTATTACTACAACAACTACTACTACTACTATTACTCCTACTAATACTACTAAAACTGCATACATCGGAACGCACGACGCATGGCATAAGGAGCTTGCACCTATAGAATTCTACTCCGAAGTAGCCGGTTGCCGACCTAAAGACGCCAAGCTCATATTTTATTCTCAGTAAACATTCATTTCTCCCTGCATCGTTGATCTGGGGGCAAAGCTCTCGAAGCCGTAGGTCTGTCCATGCATGTCTGTGACTGGATCGTAACGACCTAGTTGTATGGCTCACTCAGCAGGTAGCGCTTGTATGAGTCACAGAGAGACAAACAGATGAACAGACAAAAAGACAGACTGACATCATCATGTACTCTGTGGGTATTGGCAGCGAGGGCCTTCACTACAGAGCCCAGCGCTGCGATTGTAATGACGTCACAGATAGGAAAGTAGGTGTGGAATATGGCAGCTTCGCTTTCACGACGCCACTTGCATCGTCCCCCATGACTGCACTGGCTCTTAGTCGCAATATTACGATGCAAATTAAACACGAGAGTGCCACCGGGGGCACCGATGCGTAGTTTGCTTGCCCGTAGTATCAGGTCTTACCGTTTTTTTAAGCACTGAGTTTTAAAACAAAGGGAAGCACGCACGGCGTCCACAGCAAAAGCACAGAAAATGTGGTGTTCTAGCAGACAACACAACCCGGCGTCATATGAGTGACGTCATCACCTAGGTAGTGCCACGTGTTGTCCTCGAGGCCATTGCTGTGAATTTTGTGTTTAGAAAAAGTGTATTCTATCATGGAACGCAACAAACCGAAGGGACGAGCGTCTGTACAACAGGCACAATAACAAACAAAAGACAAAGCACAACATACATCACAAATTTGAACAAAAGTGTCCAAGTCCGTAGGATGTCCTTAGTCCATTGTACTAATAACTATACATACACTACATAAAAATACTAATCACAATATGGACAATGTACATGATGATATATGTACAGAATTTACAAGACTTGGTGAAGATGTTAGAAACTATGTACAACAGGTATCAATATTCATAAAAGTTACATAAATTACAACATAAGAATGAAGTGCATATATAGAAGAGCTCACACCCATTTGGTAAATTCACAAACACATCGAAATAGTAAACACATACTGATTACATGCACCAATCCGACATTGACAGGTGACCTGGCTATAGGAACCAGGCCAGATAGAAGACTAATCGAACGCGTCTGTCAACTACGGACAGAAAGCGGCATGACCATTGTCGCAGAAATTCTTCCTCCCCAAAGAAGAACAATTCCTCCGACAGAAACGATAAGAGTTCAGAGTAGAGGCGTTCCAGAATCGGAAAGAGAGCATGACGACGATGACCTGCCGCAACAGCTTCGCACCTATTACGCCATAAACAAAAAGCTCCCGCAGGTATTAAAAGGCGCGCAAAGCGACTACGTGAGCAGTGACCAGATGTTACGAAGCGATTAACACCTAGGCCACGAAAACTAGTGTTAACTGACTTCCAAAACACCTTTGCAATGACATATTGCTGCAGCATATGCTGGTTAGACTCCTGTAACGGGCAGTTAGGACAAGTGGAAGATAGGACCAGGCCCCACCTCTCCAGTCTGTCTCGTGTTGAGAGTACTCTCCATCCAAAACACCACATAAAGTCACGGAGGTGACCAGGGAAAAACGATGCCCTTATCGCGCTCTACGAGACATGTATCCGTGCTAGACGGGCTGGAGGAACCAGAGGAAGCCGAAGAGCCGCCGTTGTATCTACAATGCGGCTTTCAAGAATGTCCACATCGGGACAAACCTGCTGCGCGTGTCGATAAATTGCTACTGCCATTGAGTAAAATGCAGGGACGTTAAGTGTTTGCGGTGCATAATGAAGCCGTGCATCTGGTAGTAAATAGCGTAACTTGGTGCCTAAGAAATAGGAGGGAAAATCACGCGTGAGGCACTGATCACTATGCAACACCATGAAGTAAGAATCGTGGGGCAAGCAGCCGGCAGCGAGCAGAGACGGATGGGAATGCGAATCCACCGCAGTTTCTCGGTTGGCCAAGAGCTGCTCGGCAAACCAGCTCTGTTCCACCCGACCAGAAAAAAGAGCGAATGAGGGATCGCAACGCCCAGGTGATTCGTAATGGGGGCTTAGAGAGATGAGATATGTACCATGCACGGCCGCAAAACACCGTCTTTGCTAAATACCTTCTTTCGAGCATCGATAAATTATACTCTTGTGCTTCCCGGACGTGTCGTTTTACATCTTCGACTACTGAATTCCACAAGGAGGCTGATATGCCGTAGCAAGTGTAATCAAGCCCCAGAATGCGAATGGAGTCACTTTTTTGAAGATTAAAAAAGGAACTTAGGCATGCGTCTGGGGAACCGTCGAATAAATATCAACATTTAAAAAAATTTAACGCAGCACCTGAAATCGTGCCATATGTAGCAAAAAGTCGTAGGCTACGGGATAAACTGTCCTCATTCTTCCAATACAACGTGATGTCATCAGCTAGTGCTGTCACTGTGACGGTACCACTACCTGAAAGAGGAAGGTTGCTGACGTAAGGATCAGCAATTAGCGATCGAAGAAGTGGTTTGAGACTGAGTACAAAAGGTGCAGGGGATAAAGGACACGGCTGGCGAACACCACGGGCAACCGCAAATGGCCCACTCTCTAAACCATCAAGAAACAACGTGCTGCGTGTATTTTGGTATGCTTTTCTGAGAAGCTCACCGACGTTTTGCAAGAAGCTAAATGCTGCCATTACGCTAAATATAACGCTATGTTCGAGGTGATCAAATGCTTTTCCTGGCCAAGTGAAACCAAGAGTCCCCAAGCTGATCTTGTTAACGTGTACGCAACTATATCACGCGTAACAGGAGAGACTGTGGATTTCTCTTCCAGGAATAGAGCATGCCTGATGATAACCTATTAAGGAGGGCATCAGGCTTCTCAAACGCCGAGTGATAACTGCCGCGAAAGTTTTATAATCAACGTTGTGGAGCGTTATTGGTCGCCACTCCTCTGGGCGAACTGACGATGGGTTATTTTTAGGTATTAAAAGTATTCGAGCATCGCGAAAGCTACCAGGAAAATCAAAGTTTTCGAAGGAGCGGCAAATAACAGAGGTGAAAAGAGCACCAACTTCGTCCCGAAACGTTAAATGAAACACAACAGGCTACCCATCCGGCCCGCGGGCCGAGCCACGCTTCATGGAAGACAGTGCCTCTTTCACTTCGTCAGCTGACAGACTTGTGCAAAGTTGTCCAGCCACTTCAGATGAAATTTGAGGAAGCCTACTTAACATTGTGGCTGCCTCGGTGGTACCGCGGTGTGATGATATTGTCCTACGAGCCATGTTGGCAAAGTGAGCTAGGAAAACTGATTGATCACGTGTCGGCGGCAATGCCGTGTGAAAGAATCTGGCAGCCGGAGTTCCTAGTCGCCTCGACAGGTCAAGAACCCAGCTTTTCGCAAAGCATAGAACCTCAGGGTGAGCACATGGATTACATTTGCAACGCCAAGCAGACGCCACCAATGACGAAGCTGCAATAGGGCGCTGAAAACGACCCCTTAACTGTCGCTGGTATGCGCGCATCAAGGGAGTTAGCCGATAAACCCAAAGAGCAATACGCAGCTTCGTGACAGTGTCCACTAGTTCTTCGAACGTACGGCGTCTAAGGGCCCGCCCTGCTACTGAGCAGTGTAAACGCCACTGTGTCTTGAGCGCGTCCCACACCTCCGGACCGCAGCCCAAAAGAGAGGTGCGCAAGTTTCTAGATAAACTGGAGCGTGAACACGCGTCATGCAGAATGCGGATGTCAAGACGCCAAGGTCTCACTGATGATGAAAAGGGAAAGTAAGCCTCGAGCATGACTGGTCGGTGGTCTGATACACAAACAGGGGATGATGGTAATGTTACTACATCAGAGTGCGGTACGTAAGAAGCTAGCGTGCTCGGCACCTAGAAACAATCCAACCGACTAGATGACGTGCTACGCCGCGAAGTCCAGGCATGTTGTGGTCCATGCACTAGTCTGTACGTATCTATCAAAGAGAAATGTTGCACCAGGCGACGCAGCTCTCATGTGTTCCAATCATAGCGACCCCATCCTGGACCTTGCACGTCAGCTCGCGTGTCTAATACACAATTAAAATCACCGGTGAGTATGACATGACGACTGCCTAGAAAATACACGTCCGGGTCAATCGTTAGACATCGTTAGACATCGTTGCTTGAGCTGGCCCATAGATACACAGAACACGCAGCCTGAAGGATGATAGGACGCAGTCAAAAGCAAATACCCGTCCAAACCCGTGACAGAAAACATGATGATTGCGTAGAAGAGCGCGGTTGAAAATAATAATTCCAACTCCAGAGAAGCGAGATGTCGCGAGGGAAAAATAACAGTCTAAATTAAATGCGCGTTTGAATGCACGAACGTGCCCAATGGTGGAAAAATTTGTTTCTTGTAAACTGTGAATTTGCTGTGAATTTTCAGAGGCGAAGCTCCTTATAGCGGCGCCCGTTCGTCCCTCATAGTCGTAGTAGTAATGTGTAACCAGTTTTACATTTTGACCTCTAAGTTGGTGCCGGTGGGAGCTTTCGTCCGTGCGTTGCTGAAGAATGAAAAATTCGCAGCGTGCGCTTCAACTAAAAGCCGAATTCTCCTGTCTCTCAATTCCCCTTAGCAGCCATTGGCATGTACAAGGAGCACAATCTGACAAGAAAGGGTTGCTACGTTATACTTGCTGGGCGTAACCTTCCTGGTTTTAGAAAGGTTTAGCGAGCGTTGGGCCGCAGTGCCAAATACAGTGAACTAGTATATACCATAAACTCGAGGTGGTTAAAGGTGGAAAGTAGACACGAAGCGCAAGCCGTAAGAAAGTGTGCGTGTGTCTCCTCTCATTCAGTCCTTAGAATGTCCGCTGTATGGCGGTGCTTCTATGTGATGAATATATGATGAAAAGATGCGAGATGGTGGTACTTGGAGTGTTGAATAGGTGGACGAACGGACACACAGACAGATGCATGGACGGACGCACAGACGGATGGACGCATGGACGAACGCAGGAGGAGATGCATGGATGAAAGCAGGGACTGACGCACAGATGAACGTGTGGATGCACGAACAGACACACGTACGGATTGGCGGATGGATGCGTGTTCGGCCACACAGACGCACACGTGGATGGACGGAAGCAAGAACGAATGGACGGATGGATGCTTCGCCCCACTCTCCATCATTCACTCCGTGGATTTGCTGCCATTTTTTTTGAAAAAGCAATACCGCGATTTTGATATCTGCATGCTTATGTAATCTAGAGTGAACACTATAGTAATGATAGGTGCATGCGAACACAGTGATGTATCGATAATTTGCGCGCTTTGTGTTTGTGTGATTAGGAATTGTGAGGCATGATTAAAATTTATTGGGCCAAACTACGTGGTTAAGTTTTGCTTAGTGTTTACGAGCTCTATGTTTACAGCTTAGCCACAGTGTGGCCGTGGTGTACATGGAGGTTTTGAGAAAACGGAATTAGGAGCTGTTGCCCTAAGAACCAGCTATCACTCGCAGTAGGTAGCCCAGCTCTCTTCGTATAGATTCCCGATTGATGCGGGATGGCTTCATGCTCTCCCATAGTAGAGTACCGAGTACTCTAAATCGTTAGCCACTTGTTCTAAACACATTTGAGGTTCAAAATTTATCTGTTGGTTTTCTTCTTCAGACTGTTGTTCCACGGGACGGCTTTCAGCTCTCCCATATTAGAGTACTAAGTACTCTAAATCGTTAACCATTTAATCTAAACAAATTTGAGGAATGAACATCGAGGCCCACGGGACGGCTTTAAGCTCTCCCGCAATAGAGTGCGCTGTACTTTAAATCCTTACCTACTTTTTCTACCCCTCCCCCCCTAGTTACTTGTAAGAAACGTGTCCAATTCACATGGAAGACAATCTGCTTGTTCAAGTTGCTCATTTGGCTTCATGCAAAGTGAGACCTAAGGGGCAGCTTCATGCTCTTCTATAGTAGAGTAGCTAGTACTCTTAATCGTTAACTATATTTTAGGCATATTTTAGCGAACTTCAGCGACCTTGAGCGCATCTATCTATCTATCTATCTATTTATCAATCTATCTATCTATCTATCTATCTATCTATCTACTAGCCGCCAATGACTTTCAGCTCTCCTGGCCGTTTCGATAGCGGTATCAATACCACACTTGGTATTGCATAACATGACTGTATGAAGAACATATTTGACTAGTCATGACATAAAAATCATAATATGTATGTCATGAATGTCATAATTTACAATTCATAGTTGGGCAGCTTTTGCGGTGGTTTCGTTCGCATGGCATGTTGCAAAACTGATATGGTTTGACATGATTGCATGGCGAACACAAGCGACAGACCCTAACATCAAAATCATGACATGCGTGTCATGTAACAACATGAGTACATGCCACGCTCATGATGCTCTCGCGGCCGTCCCACTAGCGCCCCATATACCAAATTTTGTATTGCGGTATACATGAATGGTTTACGAAGGTATGTGACTGGTGCAAACAATATAATTATTAGATGACTGTCATGTAACAACATGACTGCGCGCCACGCTCATTCTGCGCTGGTGGCTGTTTCGTTAGCTTTACTTCTACCAATTTTGGTATTACAGGACGTGAGTGGATGACGAAAGAATAATATTGGTGCAAACATGATAACCATGAGATGAGTATCATGTAACAACATGACTACATGCTACGCTCAGGATGCGCTCGCGGCCAGTTCGCTAGCTTCACATGTACCAAACGTGATATTACGTGACGTGAACGGATGACATAACTAAATGACACATCCAAACATGAAAATCATGACATGCGTGTGATGTAACAATAAGAATACATGTGACACTCATGATGCGCTAGCGTCCGTTTCGCTAGCTTCGCATATACCAAAGTTGGTATTACGAGACGTCAATGGCTGACGAAGGTATGTGACTGGTGCAAGCATGATAATCATGAGATGTGGGTCATATGAGAACATGACTACATGGGACAGTCAAGGCGCCAATACATTTTGACGTGATGCGGCGCACGTGCTCGCTGGCGTTCATTTTGTCGCGTTACGCCAGCGTTGCCACGCCAGGCACGTGTCCTGCTATATGCTCGTAGGCATGCACCGCGCTGCGTTGCTTTGACACATGCGCGTTTCAGCGCGTCGGGCGTTCCTCCGTCTCAAAAACAAAGAAACGTAGGGTTGTGTCGGTAACGTATCGGCACAAATTTCATGCCGGTTGCCGTCGGGCCACGCCGACGGGCGCTGGTCGCGTCGGTCGCGCCTGGCGTCAGACCATAGAGTGCTCGCGTTTTGCAAACGTAGCGTCGCTGGCCCAAGCGTGCACGTGCGTCAACGCTGCATCGGAGTATACAACTGGATCCTTCATGATGCGCTCGTGGCAGTTCTGCTAGCTCCACATATACCAAATCTGGCGTTCCGTGGCTTCAATGGATGACGAAAGATATGACTGGTGCGAACATGATAATCCTGACACGCGTGTCATGTAAGAACATAACAACATACCACGCTAATAGTGTGTTCGCGGCCGTTTGGCTAGCTCCACATATACTAAACTTAGTATTACGTGACGCGAACGGACGATCTAAGTAAAGAACACATCCAAACATTATAATCATGACATGGAAGTCATGTACGGCATTATTCCATTTCACCTCGTAACGTTGTGCTGATTTCAAAGTTACATATGAACCTTTCTTGTTAGTGCTTCGCATATCATCGATTCCCACTGTACGTGGGATCTGCCAATTTTTTTCTAAACGCAGTTACCAGTCAAGAGCATGTCTTATTCCCGGAAAAAGCAAGGCATAGTGTTTTGGAGTGCACATTAAGAAGTTTCCTGATGGTGTCCAAATCGTTCAAGGATTAAAGTCATAGGTGTAACTTTCCTTTCGACTGATCAGGTGGCCCGCATCACAAGGAAAGAGATCCAACGTAAAGTGGACAGATGCAATGAAGTCACCAGAAATTTTCATTTACCTTTCACTGAAAGAGCTTATCTTATCAAATCAAGCATTACAGCGCCAGTCAAGCATTACAAGCATTACAGTGGCATTACAGTGGCAAATCAAGCATTACCGTGGCATTAAGTATGCAACAACGTGTGTACCTATTGTACTGAGTGACTGGCTTTAAACTATGAAGACATTATAATAATCCCATGTTCCGACTCCCGATGGCCATGTACGCTTGTACCACGCATTAATACGGCAATATTTTGTGTTATACTTTAAAGCATGTATACGGGATGCGTATGCTTCTAAAGCAAGTGTTCTTTTTACTATATTTCCAAGCAAGGACGTTTGCTTTCACAGAATTTTAAAAAGTAGCCGTGGCATGGGGTAGAGCACCCCCTTGCATGCAAACCACCTGGGTTCAATACCCACTCAGACCCAGAGTTCTTTATTGTTGCAATATTTGCATCTTTCTAGATGTTTAGGTCACGCACTACTCAAACATTCACACTCAAAGACATTCACATCAATTCCCGAACGACTACCTAAAGACATTCACATCAATTCCCGAACGAAAACTTCGGACCCATTATATACATGTTTGTGATGATGTCATTATTCTTGTCATACATCAGGACCCCAATCCTAGATTTCGCTTTTACTTCCATCATCTCAAACATAAGACTTCGTATGCGTTCATGCTCTTTTTTTTTAGGGGCCAAGCTCCTTAAGCTGTGAGACGTTCCCTCATCTGTAGTAGTAGTTGTATATAGCCACCTCTAGTTTATGAACTGCCGAATAGACGGCATTGAGTGAAGATGTCCTTGGGAATATTATAATTAGATGGCGCTTGTGCTGTTCGCAGCATATACGTGGAGTGGATAATGATGAGTGGGGCAAAGCGTTCATCCGTCCCTCTATGTGTCCATCCATCCATGCTTCCGTTCCTGCGCCCCTGCTTTTGCCCGTCCATGCTTCCGCCCATCTGTCTTTCCATCTGTGCTTCCGTCCGTCCGCTTGTCCGTCCGTTCATCCGTCTGTTCAACCATACATGCGTCTGTCCATGCAGCCATCCATGCTTCCGTCTGTTCCTCTGACGCTTTGCCCAACTCTTCATCAATCACTCCGTGGATATGCTGTGAATTTTTTTTCGTGAACCTCTGCTTGCGGTGTACTTTATGAAACTCTGCTAGCCTTAGTCCTAACTTTCAAGAAGGGCTACTGTTTTCACAATCAAGTGCAAGACATATCCAGATGTGGCTTCTTCGACAGAGACATAAAAATACAAAAGATACTGTGTCTCTGCGATTGTTTTTTGAGCGAACTTAACGTTCCACACAATGCTCTGAACAATGCAGGAAAAAATCGAACCTCACACAGCGCCATGTTTTGCTCACCACCAATTCGGTAGCGTTTCTTTACGATTACGCATATTGTTCAAGCGTTAGATTGTGCAGTATTTGGTTTGCCTTGGCATAGCAACATATGACAACAGACGTTTTTTGGGACTGTAAGTACATGATTGACCTGTGACTTCCACAGAGATAACAGAGGTTCCAAAATCTAACAGTCTCTGTTTGTTTTGGGAGAAATAAATGTGTCGTGTCCTTGCACCTCAATATGGGCTGGTCAGCCTGAATGCTCACTGGATTTGCAGCGTGTTTTTTCCCGTGTCTTACGTTTAATTTGTCGGTTTGTTTTAATGAATACATCAAGAAAGTTGCATTGTATCGAGGACCGGGGCGTGTTTGTCAAAATATGAATAGCCTCCAGCTTTTATACATGCTTGTGGGGCCGTGAAACAAAGCGGGGCAACCCCATTTTTTACACCCTCTAGGATCTTTGCCCCGGCTAGCGGGTGGCAGTGTGTGAAACCGGGCCGTCCTTACACAATTCTGATATTTTTTGTATTCAAGCAACAGTAAATGGCGTAAATAGATAGGTCGGAAATGCGTTGAACGATGTTTTAGGAGAGTGGAAACCATCAAAACCTCGTTCATTGGGGACAGTTCAGCAGCGCTCTTGTGCAACCTCAGAATGAACAAAAAACCACTGGCCTTTCAGTGTACCAACAGTCGGGCCCCCACCTCAGCCTGGCGGCCTTTTGGGGCACATGTCGGGTGGTGCGGGGTCTCCCCTGCTCCTTGCCTGGACAGTGTTAAAGTTGAATAAACCATGACAGCTACCGTTAGTACGTCGAAGGTAGTAAATATGGTGACCGAGTGGCATGACGCATCACGCCATCGAGTCACAGGTTGCTGCTTCAAGTCCACGGCGAAGTTGTTGAAATAATATTTCATTTGGAAGAATTGCGCTTTGTGGTTTTTATGTATTGATATCTGTACATATACAAAATGAAGTGACTTAGCCTACGGCAAGAGCCTCTGAGGGTGTAGGTAGAAATTTCATGACAATTATGGTGAGATGGCGTTTCAATCTGTGGGTTCTGCACGTCTCATTTTCCCCTGATGTTTAATATACAAGCAACAGAAAAGAAAAGCAAGTATACAATGCCTGCCACTCAGCAAGCCGATCTTGATAGTCAACTGCTAATGTGTGCCAACGTAACAGTACATCTAGGTGAAAAATCAATCCTCTTTGAAATTCGCTAAATTTGAAGTGCGATATTGTAAGCTTAATAAAATATTAGCCATATATAGAAGTGTTTACATAATAAGACAATAAAAATGAGATTACAGCAATTAAACTACTATATTTACTGTTGTTTTTGTGTGAATATTGCAGGAACGAAGATTTAGGCGAAATTTTAACGGACCGCCACGCGTCTACGCAGCGTTTTGTTATCGCTGCTTTTGATCACGACTACTATTAGGGATATGGAAGTTTTAAGAGGGGACCAAGACGACTATACCATAATTTGGTATCTTAGACTGTTTCCGTAAAACCACCATGGGTTTTGCTTATTAAAATGGTTATACGGATTGTAGAAAAGGTGTTTGTTGCTCAATGCCTAAATGAAACGTCTTAATTCCTGTGGTCCACTTAATTAGCAAGGCAATCGCCGGGTTGATTCAAGGGGCAGACGTTTCGGCCCTCTGAAATGCACCAAGAAACCACGGACAATTTAGAATTGGTTCCTTTTGGCACGCCAGCGAACGCCGGTTGTGGTGCAAAGAACGAGGCAGAGCCGAGAGTTCATAAAAAATATTTTCTAAAATACAGTACAACAAACAACACACGAACATGCACACTTGCAAATAATCCAATACAAGTCGTCACCAATCCCAAGATACTCACAACAAGATACTCACTACACAACAAGATACACTAAGGACAACGGACACAAACATGCGCTACAATGCAATGTATTGCATTAACTAACCAAAACACCTATATAAGAAAATGTTCGTCTAACGAATTCAGTCCAATGTTTTTAATACGAGGCTTGAATGCTTCTCTTCAAGGAACACTCACTCGAAGTCCCGCGCCAGTTGTTTCACTGGTGCCGAAATTTATCTTCCAGAAATCCTCCCGTTGTCAAATGTCCGCACTTGAATAACAAAACTTCTTCGCCGGTAACACGTCGGCCACTTACGCACTGCCACTGCAGAGCACGTCATCGCCCACTGGCGGTAAGTGGCACATACTTTTCTTCTGCTTGTTGCACAAGCCTTCAACCGCAGGTAGAAACTCTCTTCGTCTCCTCTACTGCTTGGTCACTGTAGAACAATTCACTTCACAGCGGAAACCTCTCTTTATCTCCTGATGTGACTCCCTCCGCTACTGTCTTATATGGACTAGCCGCTGAGTTGCCGAAGTTTCTAGGCGTTGTGTCGGCACGCCGCACAGCCAAAGCTGGGGAACACACGGGACGTTTCTCGAACTATCCGCGACCCGTGACGCAACCAGAAGTGACTACCTTCTTCCTTCTCGATGTTTCTGGAGTTGGCTGAGTGTTAGAATCAAGGAGGTTGGTCGGCGTGGCTACGGCGCTTTCGACAGGGAGAGGCGGAGCGCGCGAGTTATCTTTAGATGGTTGTTACTGCTTTACGCCGCTTCTGTCACATCTGCTGGGCACTTTGATTTCACGTAGCGGTTAGAATTCAATGGCGCGCGCTGTGTTGAGCGCTCAATTGCAACAATTTAAAACAGGTTATACGGGCATAAAAAATAGGATGCCGTTATATCAAACCACCGAATGTTAGAGCCTCGCAAAATAATGCAGAAAATATACAAAAAACAGAAAGGAAAAAGGAAATCTTTTCGAAAGAAAGTTGCGACTATTACTTCGAACACTTTTTTGCAATGTTGCAATGGTTTGCAGTTTGCACGCGCTTTTACTGTGGTGTTTGTAAATGATTTTGCCTTTGTTTTTTATATATTTCTTTTTTTGAGTGCCAGCTGCATCAGTGATCACCAGAGTCTCACAGTAGGTGACTAAAGTTTCTTTCTTGTAGTTCAGGCCACCAGGCAAGGCCGACAATATCTATTCTTCCGAGAGACATCAGTGCCACAGCTGGGGTTACCAAAAAGGCATCAGGCTGTTCAGCATTGCTTTGTTTCCGATCGAATGTGGTGGGTTGCATTTCTTCTTTATACTGCCAAGCAGAACGTGAAGGAGCACGCGTTCCAAACCTTCGACGGAATGGCACGTCGTTGCGAATGCTTCCGATGGGCGAGATTTCAGAAAACGTCCCGTCAACAGCAGTTGCACTGGCGTGTACTCTTGTAGGCATATAATACGAGCCTTCGGAAACAGAAGGCTCATTTGGGAAGCTTCTCTAATATACGACAGTCGGCTGGGAGTTGCAGAAGGAAGGAAGTACAGTACCGCGAGCCTCCAAGTTTGACAGTTTTTCTGTGGAGCCGTCGCTTCGTTTACTCAAGCGAGCGTCGCTCAAAAGTGCCCCGCTGTGCGTTCACACGAGCTGCTCGTACGAAGTAAATTTGTTTTGAAGAACCAAACCTCCAGCAGCAGAAGTTTTGAGAAAGCGATTGCGAGACAGTTGATACGTAGCGACAGTTAAAAACAGCACAAATTACACACGAACCAAAATTCACACAGGACCAGCGTTGCCCGGTGTCAATTCGTGTTTGTATGTACATCGGATTGTTGGTTACTCCAGAGCCGAAGCTTTGTTTTTTTTTCTTTGGTGTTCAGAGCCAGAAGTTGTCGATGTTAAAAATGGATGATGTGTTCTTTACAGAAAACAGATAGGTGCGCATAGAGAATCACCGCACTGTGTTCACTTGGAAGAACGGGATAGTACAGGAAACTCATTGAACCGACAGCGCAGGTCTCATATTTCTGAAGTGAATGAAACTTTTTGCATGCACTACAGGCACAAGGTCTAAAGAAAAGCTGTTCAGAGATTCTTCATTTCACTCAAATACAATGAAGACTTGTATTGCGAAAATAGGATATCTGCAGCAAATCACACGTTCAATTTTCTTCATGCAATCATAGTAACACGGAAATGACATGCAGTTAACTGAGACGTTTACATGATTGTTACAAGAAGTACATAGCCATCAATAGAGAAGTGTTCTTTAAGTGCTAAATAAAGTAAAGCCTCTTTGAAACTGTTGTGAATTCCTCTTATCGATGTATTTACTAGAGCAGAGCAAGCAGCCTTAAAACTGTTGTCGTTGGATTGAAAGAACTTGTGCCACGAAAAGCAGAAAACTCAGAGCATAAAAATGGAAGCCATTGAGATCGTGAATAGTCGTAGCGCCCTTCGTTGTACAACGCATCGGCTTGTTAAGAAGCGTTTAAGTACATATCTTAGCTGTATAGGTGAAGCTCGCGTATTTTATACGTTGTACTCGACTGTGCCATTCTTGCATGAGATTGGACAGAAGCAATGAGAGGCGCTTTCGAAAACCCCTGCTGCAGTCAGAAAACTATATCAAGCAACGCTTAGATGATAGGACCTGCGGGGCCTTGTGGTATTCCAAAAAACGGTTCTCACCCACAAGAAACGCTCCTCATACAGAGATGTCATGCGCTTTTTATGCAATTCGTGAATAAGAGATGTATCATTTCTAATTTCTAATTTCTAATTTTTGTGGCTTTCAATGCTTCTTTTGGATGAAGCTAGTGTTTTTTTCAGTCAGATGTTGTGAAAAGGTGCTTACACAAATTAATTCGTAGACTTTTTATTACATAGTAGAGATTTGAATATACAAGAGAATTCAGAGACTTCTTATACTTGAAATACTCTTCATCATCCAAAATTTCATCCCGTCATGGTGGTCTAGTGGATAAGGTACACGGCTGCAGATCCGCCGGTCGCGGGATCAAATCCCGGCTGCGGCGGCTGCATTTCCGATGGAGGCGAAAATGGTGTAGGCCCGTGTGCTCAGATTTAGGTGCTCGTTAAAGAACTCCAGATGGTCACAATTATCGGAGCCCTCCACTATGGCGTCTGTCATAATCAAATCGTCAATTTGGGACGTTTAACCCCACATATACATCAATCAATTATGCACGATTTTAGAAAAACTGCATAGATAAGCCGGAAGACTCACGGTATATTCAGTTCGAGTATGAAGGTCTTTCTTGGTTATTCAGGCTAGTTGTGCTATAGGGTGTATGCACTGCAAATAAAACGCAATTTGTAGCTGCGGTGCGGCGGGCCGGGCGCCATTTTCGAGATTTTAATGCAACAAACAACCCACGCTTGCCACTTTGTTTGTGGTGTTTATGTGAGGGAATCGTCAGGTGTTCCCTGACATTCCGTGTTTTTGTGTCTTTCATTTACATTACCACCGCGTTGCAAGTTTCTTTCACCATTGCGTGCTGTACTAACTTGTAAAAATGTTCTGGTAGCAGCAAGATTTCGTTTTTTGGGTTGCATCAAACCAACAATCATCAACACCACTGTTTACAGCTGCTCCGACCCCACAAATAACAAGCTTAACGAAGAAAACGGACGACAGCTTCGTTGCATTCGTACACTGACTTACCATGTCGTCCAACATGTAGGCTTTTAGGTTGTGCCGGAAGTCAAAGTTGGTCAGTGTACAAATGCAGCGAAGCTGTCATCTAGCCTCATGGCTGAGCCGAATGCTTCACTTATACATAGATATATATGTGTCCTACAACTGAATTTGTGGGCCAAATTGGTGCAACGTGTGAGCACGGCTTGCTCATGTCAGATATGCTCATGCAGTGCGAGCAGAGAACTTCTCCGTATACCCCAATCAGTTACCACGGTGGTGGTGGCTCTCCCTTGAATGCCTGTAAGTGGCGAACTTGCAACGTGACGGCAATTTAAATCAGCGCTTAGCTTAAGCTCTTAGACAAGCATGACCTCAGGCATGAAAAATAAGAGGAACATATCAATTATTGACGATCAATCAAGTAAACAATAACAAGGGAGTCAGATGGGCTGGTAGCCACGTCAGCGATTAATTACTTGCCCTATCGCTAACTCAACAGATAGCTAGAAAAAAATGTACAAGTCGCTGACGCGCGGTAAATCATGTACAACCTACCATTGAAACGACGACGACGAAGTTCACCCGTGGAAACTTCAGAACCGCTTGTGACGTAAATATTAGCCTCCGAGAAACTGTAGCTCTATTGTTTCTCCCGCATCACGAAGGTTATCCCGTGACCCAGTGAGCCGACGATGTCCGCATGGCGCACGCTGTAGTGTAAGAGCCAGCATTGCTCTTGAAGAAGTCGTTTGATTGCACCAAGGGTCGCACCACATTCTGCGTCTTGATGATGTAGCACACTTTGTTTAACACTTTAGGGGAAATCGCGTTGCGTTTGGCATCGCAATGCGGCCAAGATGCGACCACGGTGGCAGTGGCACGCTGACAGCAGCTCGCACGAACGCAAACGCTTGATGGGTGTACTGTTGAGCGGTGTAACCACGTCGTTGGCTACGGCGGTGCATGCGCCGCATTGTCGGGAAGCGGACGAATTCCGTCCTTACTTCGGGAACTGAGGCGATATCGCTAATCGCGTCACTATACACCTCACTGCCATCAAAAATTAGCACCGTCATCACTGCAGCTAGGAACATGACTAAAGTGACGTAGAATGAGGGAAGTGTTAAAAGCACCACGCAAAAAATTTGGAAGAGTGAGGGTCGTTCGCGGTGAACTTCCGCGCCGCCGCGCTGCCCTGCCGGACCCATGGCAAGTTGAATACAACCGGTATAGGAGGCTCTATAGATGCCCTTACGTTCACAAAATTACGGCTGATCAGCTGCTCGTGGGGTTTAGCACCATCTCTGTGAAGAGGAAACACTTCCGGTGGTACAAAAAATAAAGCAGATGTGACGCGACAGTTAGTAGGAACTTGACGTCATTTGTGTGCACTGGCGCCAAATTTGATCTCATGTCACTTTTGATTGATTGATTGATTGATGTGTAGGGTTTAACGTCCCGAAACCACCATATGATTATGAGAGATGCTGTAGTGGAGGGCTCCGGAAATTTCTACCACCTCGGGTTCTTTAACGTGCACCCAAATCTGAGCACACAGGCCTACGACATTTCCGCCTCCATCGGAAATGCAGCCGCCCCAGCCGGGATTCTATTCCGCGACCTGCGGGTCAGCAGCCGAGTACCTTAGCCACTAGACCACCGCGGTGGGGCTCTCATGTCACTTTTCATGGGCTCCTAGTCACTAAGGACTTGCCCATATGCGATAACTGGCGAGTCCTCCACGAGTGCGCTTGAAGTCAGCGCCAGCTATACTAATGCCGACTCATGACTAGTATTGATGTTTAAGTAGAGTAGTAGATTTATTTCGTCTCTTGAAACAAAAAAAAAAGTATACTACCACTCACATTGCTGCAGTTTAACAAAAAAACTTGTTCTTCTAACTTTCGACATTCGTGGCATCTTCCACAGATGTATTAAAGGAACCAACAGCGTACACCATCTCCTATTTGCAGGGTTGCTTATTTGCTTCACACATGTGGAGATTTTATAGCATGCACAATCCTGGTGTTCTCAATCTAGAACAGGAACAAACGACCCCTATTCGTGCCGAGATTGTGTTATTTCAGTAATAGTAAATGTCAAAATGACTCAAATTTCTGGCACTGCGCATAAAAACGTTTGCGGACACTGCTTGCGTTTACTTTTTTGCATTATAGAACAAAATTTACTGCTACATAAGCGAATGCAGGCTTGCGAAGTAGCATGAAAGATAACTTGGCGATCCGCTCACCGATAACGCGAACATCAAAGGCACTGCGTGCTCAAGAACGAAACTTGGCTGCTGGAATAATAATGAATAGAAATCAAGCGAGTACTGTATTCTAAACTATTGCCCTTGTTTCTTATCGAAAGACATGTGTCACCGGGCAGACGTTTTTTGCTACTGCAGCCTTGCAAAGCACATTGTTTCCTCAGGTACCGGCGCAAGCATTCCGCGGTACAGTCCCTAAAGTTCCGCCGCCCGTTGGACAGGGCACTCAAAACGTTCGCCAACGATGAAACACACCGCACAACTCCACGCAAACAAGTGCGGCCGACTAAAAACTTGCGAGGTGGTTTGACACTGCAGACGAATTTTACGAGCGTGCATTTCCGCGCGTGGGCTACACTGAGGAATAATAGCGTGAGCAGAGTGTGCTAGAGGAAAGGATTTTTCGTAAAAATAAGGAACTGTCATAAATTCTTTGCGCATTACACCTACATAACAAGGGGGGGGGGGGAAGAAATGTGATTTGTAAATCACAGTGATTACTTCGGCTTTGAATCAAACTTAGTTTTTGAGTGTCAGTGTTTTTTCTCTCCACAGACAATCGCGCTTCAATCGCAGCTCCCATAACTCTCCGTGATAATGTCACTGGTATTAGCTTCTGTACCGCTTTTCGCCAGAACTTTCACGACCTATTTCAGTAGACCCTGCGTGTGGGCTTCCTCCGCGGTGGTAACTGCGTGAAAGCGCAGTAGCGCCTGATATTTGCCCCGCTAATAATCAACGTTACAGTTATTTGCACAGGATTTATTATTACATCAGTGCAACGTAATAATGTGGTGACTTACCACCGAGATAACAAGTTCGGTAGTTGTGAAGGTGGGATCTTGTATACTTTCTTTATGTCATTTTCACACGGATTTCATCTCCACTTATTCGCGTGTGTGAGGAACGCATTCTGCGTGCACCCATTGTGAGCAGAAGTACTTAATTTTGTTTCATGTTGAATGATGATCCTAAACATCCTGCAAAAGAGAATAAGCTACAGATCACAAAGATAACCAGAAGAACGTACGTTGTGGGTTCGGTAGCTGTCGAGCCGATTGTGATCGCGTTCCAGACCCCCATACCACCTTTTTTTTATTTTGGTTTCTCTTAATCACGATTTCTTTCTTTATCCATGTCTTCAAGCGACAGCTCACCCTGTCGTCTGCTCTTACTGACTCACCTTGAGGCACTTCTTCAGACACAAATATGCACGTCGTAAATGGCTATCTCATAGTAACGCCTTTCTCTATTCTACCTCATTTCTTTTATTTAGTGCAACCTATTAGCTTCACAGGACCGCCGCTGGTGCTGTGATGTTTCCAGCATTTTCTTGTTAAGCAATATGGTTTTGTTTGATGTGGCCGTGGTACCAAAAGTAAAAAAAGAATACTTTGCGTAACTCTCACGTTTTGGTATAGTCATGGCATCACTAACTGGACATGCTTGTGATTTGCATAATGACTCATGGTAATACTATGTCACGTGGCGTGCAAACACAGTTTTTTTGGACAGAAGTAATAAGGACGATGCACGGCCTGATGACTTGATGTTGTGCGCATGTATGTAAAACACTAAAGACGACTAAGATTCACTTCCTCCAGTATTCGGTATATAATTAATCTCTCGTTAGAAAAATAATTTTGCAATCACTCGGCCCAGCAAATGGCCGAGTTTCTCGTAACCAATTAGGCCCCACGCAAGAACTACTGGTTGCAATTTAAAGAAATTTCGTACATTTATTTAATTCCAATAGAAAACAACATGTGCATCACGTATTGTTTCATGAGGTAAGATACTAATATTTATCAAGCTATGGTCCACTGCAAAATATTATACGAACGAAAGTTACGTCTGATATTCACATCAGCACACCTCAGGGTGCACTTCGCTGCGAAATTGCTGACGTCTGTTGTGCAATTTCAGTGCTGATGTTAAGTGAGAGCGTACGATACCTCCTAAACGACAGTGTTCTCGGCGTGCCGTGCCCGGTAAGCATGTCTTACGCACAAAACTGCTCCGATTACAAAACCACATCGATCCACCTCGAAACGCTTGGCTCATAGCCAAAAACATGAAGCACAAAACTAACGAATCTCTGACTGCACCGCATGATACAGACTGGCGCAAGGCGAGGAAGCTGCTGAATAAATAAATTACTCACACGAAATCAGGAGTCTTGCATTTCAAATAAGGCATCGGTACCTTTTTATGTCTTGTTTGGGCCGAGCATACAGGGTCCAGCAAATAAATATAAAAAAACGTTCTCAACGTAAAAAGAAAACCTAAGAAATACGCAACGCACGAAATATACAATTAACATAACATTGTGAGACTCAAGCTAGCGTTTTCGTACTTCGCGCGTAAAAATACCCTACATTTTTATGCTGCAGAAGCACTATCACACTGTTATAAACAGATAAATCAATGCATTCACAGAATAGGAATAAACCACTGAACAGGAGCGAAATCCCACAATTCCGATAGCAAGAACAAAAATGCTAGCAGGTAGATGCTCCGGTTGAAAAATGGCTGTGCTTTTAGCATATTACACAGGAACCTAGGATGGTATAGGTCTCCAGTCAGGCATCGTTTGCCATTCAAATGCAGCTAGTGTCACGTAGCCAGCATTTGAACCGAATATACTCATCTTCAGGAGCGCTATATTGAGGCAAACACATGTGGTGTCCATTGTCTTGAGGTGCTTCCATATTTTCAGTACTGCAAGTGAATCTGCACTCAGCTGATTGTTTTGTTGGTAAACAGACCTGAAGCTTCAGTGAAAAAACATCACTACATGCGCTTGGCAATGCAGATAGACACACACACACACACACACACACACACACACACACACACACACACACACACACACACACACACACACACACACACACACACACACACACACACGCAGCCCCGCCGCGGTGGTCTTGTGGCTAAGGTACATGGCTGCTGACCCGCAAGTCGCACGATCGAATCCCGGCTGTGGCGGGTACGATTCCGATGGAGGCGGAAATGTTGTAGGCCCGTGTGCTCAGATTTGAGTGCACGTTAAAGAACCCCAGGTGGTCAAAATTTCCGAAGCCCTTCACTACGGCGTCTCTCATAATGATATGGTGGTTTTGGGACGGTAAACCCCACATATCAATCATCAAACATCAACACACACACACACATATATATAAATATATATATATATATATATATATATATATATATATATATTGGGATACTACGATGCAAATTTTTTTGTGTTTGTATGTCTGATGATTTGTCTGTTTGTTAAGATGTGTTTAGAGACTGTTAATTTCATGAATGGTGAACATATACTACAATCCAACTGAACATCGCAACAGAACACAACATCCACAGACGCTCCAACATTTTTTACGAAATTAAATGTCACCTGAGACGGTTTTGTCTTCTTGCCTTTTATATTTCCGCTTTTGTTCCACAATCCAACCACATCTGCAGTGCCCACCAATAATTATCTGGTTCCGGCGTTCATACTTGTGCGTAGTATCGAGCAAAAAGCAAATGTTGCCCCTATTTGAGGCAGAACACCAACACGTCAATGTAGTGCGCTCTGTTTCTTTATACTTTAAAAGTCGTACACAAGTAATTCTAGGGAACGTAGCGTTTATTACGCTAAGCTCACAATGCAATGATATGCACGAAGAGGCGGGTGCTTCCCGCGCTTCGCTAAAACGATGCGGTGGTGGCGCATGCCGGTTGCGCGCATCGAGGCAATTCAACGCAGCGCCTCTACAATTCCACTCACTGATTTTCTCGCGCAGAACAACAGACACAGAGAGACAGCGAACTTTAATAGATACGGACGAGTTACTGCTGGGCCCGCCAGCGAGGGGTCGCTGTAACCGCTGGTCGCGCCTACGTCGAGGACAGAACGCCGTGACGCTCCGCCTGCTGCTGGGCCCTCAGGACTGCCTGGAATTGCCTACTGAGTTCCGTACTTCTTATTGTCTCCTTTCATTCGGCTTCACTTGAGGGAAGGTTGTTAGGCAGCGCGGGACACCGCCAGAGCATGTGAGCCATAGGCAAAAGGTTTCATTACAGTCAGCGAAGCTAGGGTCAAGGTCCGCGTATATTTTACTTGGAATCCCCGCGATGAAAAAGACCCCGTCTGCAACATTCTGAAGGTCGCTGACTGTGCTCTGCCGAGCTTCGCGTGAGGAAGGAATAGATTCTTCTGCCAAGTTGGTAATGCGTGGTTATTTCATTGAGTGTGAGTAGTGCATTGTTCTGCTGAGTTCCTTTCTGCCCCTTAATAGCCTCCAGACCGTCGCGGAACGTAAGTTCTCGCAAGCAATCATGGGCCAGCTCGTTGAGGTTTGGGAAGTCTTCGAGAACGTTCTTCCACATGTGTACAGGGAACCAAGTGATAACATGATAACCTGGACAAGCCCTCTTTTCTAGAATGGAGGCCGCCTATCGATCGAGTTTGACTGATTGCTAAGCTTTAATAACGTCTCTTGAGTCGATGTAAATGTAAGAACGCTCTGGGTTCAACAAGGCCAGCGCAACCGCGATTTGCTCTGCTATACCCGGAATGGCCGCCTTTACAGAAGCGGAGGAGTGGAGCACTCCCCTCCCGTCTATAACCGACAACGCGAACATTCTATTGTTGCTGTACTGCGCTGCGTCGACAAACACGGCGGAGTCAATGTCATCCCTGACTCTCTTCAGGATGGCTCATACACGGGCTTTACGCCTACCCTTGTTATGTAAGCCGACCATGTAGGTCAACCTTGTTTCCCGACTCAGTTTTGGTCGCCCTTCCTCTGTGTGTCTAGGAGATATGCCAACATCGTCAAGGATTCTCCTGCCTGCCGAGGTCGACTATAGCCTATCTAGGCAGTGACCTGCGCCTCTATGATCTCGCCGATGTTATTGTGTATACCAAGTTCATCTAGGTTGACAGTGCTTTTTGCAGAACAACAAATGAAAGTTTTATTCACTCTCTCCAGACGGAAGAAAAGAGTATCATTATTCGACGACGTTTGCTGTGAAACATGCAGATACAGGGCGAATTTTCATCACACGTAGCCACACGATCAATATTGATATAACAAAGCCCTAATGCGAATGTTAAATGCAATTTAAAGAAAAAAGGATTGTTATTTGAAATTGTATCATTTACGCAAAATGCTTTGTTCTCTCGAGAGAGTACGTCCGTTTCTTCTGTCCATACACTACAGTTGCAGCCAAGTATTTCTCTCTGCAAGCGTTTAGTGTAGGGTAGTGTCACAAAGGGCAGCAACAATCGGCCAGCCTTGTGGCTCCAATGTGACATCATTGCTACCAAAGTGAAAATAGCTCGAGTGACTAATTGAGTATAACGTTCCAGAGCTCACGCCCAACGTTCCGCGCCCAGCCCATTTGCTGTAACAGCCATCGACCGGCCCTCAATTGCAGCTGACGGCCCCCAAAAAGGAGCTTTGGTTTGTTGACTTGCGCGTGCATTACAAATCAAAGGCCTGTTTCCATTGGTTGGCGGCGTCTGTAAGTACGTTTGTGAACTACTTCTCATTAGTGGCTTACACACCTTGCTTTACTTATACTTTATTGATTCCTGTTTGACTACCATGAATGCAGGTTGTACAAGAGACATGCCCTGGTGATATCTGAATCTCCTATGCATTAGCTACTGTGTTTTCGGCTTTGCGTTATGACATGATGGAGGTTTACTGACAGCCAATATGTTGAGGTTTTTTTTATGTAGTCATAGCGGGCAATCGTATTTACAGTCCCGTTCTGTTTTTGCAGCGGCATGACGGCTCTTCAATACAATAATGCCAAGCACAGCAACCTAATTTTTTTATGTCAGACACACCTGCCAATGCGCCTTGTTGATGTCATGTCGGTAATTTTGCATAAAAATGATTTTTGTACGTGCTTCAAATGAATGCTTTGGAGTGTGTAAAAATGTAAATTTTTGACTGAAGATCACCCCTGCGTGGTGGTCTCTTGGCTAAGGTACTTTGCTGCTGACCCGCTGGTCGCGGGATCAAATTCCAGCTGCGGCGGCTGTATTTTCGGGGGATGCGGATATGCTGTAAGCCTGTGTGCTAAGATTTGGGTACGCGTTAACTTTAGATCACAAACAACCTTTGATGTGATTGCTTTCGGTTGTTTTTCTTTTTGGCAAGCGGTTGTCTGTGGTTTTCATCACCTCTATTCTTCATGTTGTTTTCTGTTGTTTCAATGCGTGCCTACAAAAATGCCCTGCCTTTGAAGTAGTAAAGCAGTTGTGAGCACAACACCGTGTGTGTTTTTCTTCTCTAAACGTTCCGTCTTTTTTTACGCTTACAAACCTGTCTAAATAACCCCATATGGTTGAAATTTCCAGATCCCTGCACTTCGGCGTCTATCAAATAATACGGTTGTTTTGGGACGTTAACGCCCCATAATAAGTAATTGATGCTTGAAGGATTGAAGACTACATGCACGATTGATAGAAAATGCTGCGGAACCTTACATGACCAGCCAAAAGATTTGAGGAGTAAGATCCAAGCGTCAATAAAATGAAGAATTATGCGAAATTTATTTCGCCTCACGAGCTGTGTACTAATGAAATTGATCTAAGAAATAAACAATTACAACTGTGAACAAGAGACAAATGACGTGAAAGTTCACGCAGGAATGTAATTTATATGATACTTGGCCCGTCGATTGAGTTCCACAGACACGCCTTTATTGATTAGAAACAAAAACCTAACGTCAAAGAAGCAATTATTTGTACCAAAATGAACTTGACTGCTTGCAACGAATGATTAGAATAGCTTTTAATCGTGAAAACTCCTGGTTCAACTGTACGAACAGGTATAGTTCAAGATTTTGCGTTTTAATGCACGCTTCATTCTATGTCAGCATTCAAGTTAGTTCTTACTTATTAAACGGTAGAGTTACCAAAACAGGGCCATGTTGCTGTTAAAAACAATTACTCGACAAATATATTTCCCAGTAAATCTCGCTTATTCTTCGTATCTACATGTGCTCATGACTTGTCTGGAGAGTGGGGTGTACAGGAAGGTGCCGACGTTTTGACGTTCGACTCTTTTGAAGTAGCTAATTTGGTAGTTAGTAACAAAACAACACTATATTCTGTTGTATTTTAGTACCATTTTTAAAGCACAAATGAATGCAAGAACAGTAGACAATATACGAGATCGCTGAATTGTATCCTCAAGCTCTTACCAACGTCTGGCTAAGGACGTACAGATTCTTCTAACGGAACTTTGTGTGGCGTCTTCATGGTTATTTTATTATTCAAATTTATCCCGTACTGGATGTTGCGTTTATGTACAAATTTTATGTGTGAAGGATTTTTGATCAAACTTCGGGAAATTTGAGCGTATCTATCTTTCTATCTATCCATCTATATAGCCACTTATGTTTTGGTGTTCTGGTAGTCACCCCCTTCACTTGCTGTGCTCCAAAATTAGCAAGGGAGGGTAAGATGATTTGACAATTATGACGCGCTGGTTAAGACATGAATATTGTCACAATCCCGTTGCGTACGTCGTCTAATACTTCTCACTAGACAACGGCACATACCCACGGTCGAGTATGTGGCTCTAGTATTTGGGTATGTGCCACAGGTGATTGACACTAAGTATCGACCCAGGAACGATGAGAACACACATGGGCAATTTTAACGCGTGAGCGTTAAGCAATACTCGACATAACATAAACGTCAGGGGTGCAGCTGCAATCGAAATAAAATTTTGCGTGGAATGAAGCATTCTACCACAAGGCTACGACAGGTCTCGTACTTTTCAAATAGACGCTAATCTTCGTGAAACTTCAATAATGCTTGCCGTGCTGGTTGCCCAATTTTATAAACATCACGTACGTACTCCTTTGATACAGCCGTCATGTCGTATTCACGTAAATTGTTGTTAATTGCCAAGCGCTGATGTTCAATCATGTAGCAGTGTCTAGGACCAGCATCTTCGTGAAAATTAGCACTTCATATCAGCTTCTGCTGTTGGTAATACGTATGTTTTCGTGGGCGTCGTTGCGCCAGCGGAAACAGCTGGTTTTACCAACATTTGCAACTCTTCAACATATGTCAGTGCGTGCAACATTTGTACTTATATTTAGCGTCATTTCACGACGTGTAGTTTAATAAAAAAATTGCAACATGGTCACTGTTCCTCCACATGCTTCGCGTAACGTTTATTCCCAGGTACGTGAGATCTGCCGAACATCTTTAATTAGTATTGTTTATTGAAAAAACACATCAGTAATAATAACTGTTTAATCTTTACAATTCAAAAGATTGTGTTATTATGAAAGACGAATATGAGAGCCGTCGGTATATAGAGTTTCATAAATTTTTAAAATGTGGTGTTCTTTACCTGCTCCTACCTCAACGTACAGAATCGTGGAGCACTGTGTCGCCATCGTAATGCGGCTGCAGTGACCGCGACCATCTGAATTAAGGTCAACAATTCAGCACCATGATCCCTAGATCACCAAGAAAGGGCAAACGTACGAGGACCGTAAATTTTGAGGGTCTCACAGATGTCCCTAAATAGAAACACTTTTTGCCCAAAAGCGTCCTGCCCCCATATTTGTGGCCTGCGCATTCTTTGCTGTCAACGTATCTTAGAGCTCCGAGAAGCACGATGCGCCCAATGTTCTGAGCGTCTATCATGTGAAATCTTGAAGATCCTACCTGTCGAAACAAAGAGCATCCTACTTTCTCTCTACGATGATTTAGGGTTTACGGGTGAGATGTCTGCTTCTTGAAGAGAGGCTATTCTTATTCCGACTATAAAACAAGGCAAGGGGCTATTCTGCGGGGTGAGTTAGGAGCTTATCACGCCAACAAGTTGCCTTTGTAAGCGTTTGGAGACAATTATAAACAGGTGCATGCACTTCCTTAAAACAGTCTACTTGACTCGTACTAGTGTGAGTTTTGAGGAGGAAGACCCTCTATTGACCATCTAGTACGTATCAATGCACACATCTGAGACGCCGGCGTGGCCAAAGAATTCTTTCTATCTGTGTTCCTCGATATGAGAAAGGCTTACGACATCGTCAGCTACATGTCCAAATGGACGTTCTGTGTACAGGCGGGTAATTTGTTGTCTAGAACACTTGTGCAAGAGACGGAAGTGCTGTTATGTGTATTTAGTTGTACTCTTTTTATTATCAAGATGAATTCCTTGCGTCTTTACAACATAGGAAATGTGATTTATCGCACATATATCGATGATGAGCAAATTAGTTTTATATCATGTAATCTGATAAAGTGCAAGTGGCAGGTCCACCTAGGTCTGAACAAGATGACAAATTGGGCAGAAAGGAATAGTTTCAGTTTTATTGCTCAAAAACACCGCTACGTCATGTTCTCCCGGAAGCGGGACCTTGATCTTGAGGTAGATATAGACATTCATGGTGAACATCTTTTCGCAAAGACGGAGCACAAATTCTGACACCCACTTCTGGATAATGAGCTAACGGTAGTTTTGTTGCCGATAGCCTTAGAATTCGTTCTTCGACAAGCTACTATACGAAGCCTAAGTACCACTACACGCTAAAATATAGATATTGAATTGGCCATGCCGTACTCACGAGTGTTTGTAGCCAAAGGGTCCTCTCTGTAACTAACGTGATATGTTTCTTAGCCTCTAATGGAGGGGGCTACGTAACAAATAGCATGGTGATTGCCAAGAAAAAAAAGAAGTGTATTACCATACGATTGAACTCCACACAAAAAAAACTATGTGAGTGCATGTATAGCGACGTTTTTTTTTTGTTTTGGCGCTGCTATAGGCGCTGCATTGGTAGTGGGAATTGAATGATGTGGTCCCAGATACAGCACGGGTCAATCGATAAACCTGAAGTGCAGCCGGCGCTTGCACCATCATCAGTCACCCACATCCGAGTAGTTAAGGAGCGGGAATGTTGTTCCTAAAGTGTGTCTGCAGTATATGTCTCTCGGGATACGTCTGCCGCAGCTTACCGTGCCGAGGTGCTCGTTCTGTCTTCCTCATGACGTTGCAGCTTTTACTTGTGATCGGTTCTTCAGCAGAGTAGCATTCGCTAAAAATGAACGGCCGATTTTTCCATCATTTCTTTCTTTATTATTGGTGTTAGTGTAAGTGCGCTTTATGCGTGAACATCGTCGATGCCTTTGCAATTTCTTATTAGATTGAGCCACCCGGCATGTCGTTTATTAAGCAGCAAATTATATGAGCCTGTTCTGAAGTGCAGCTTCTTCATAATTTAAGTATGCCAATGAAAATTCACAGAAATAGATTTCAAACCTTTAATAAAAAAAGTGCTTCGCGCAATGAAACACGAGACATCTCTATTTAATGCAAAAATGAAAATATTGTCATTCCACATCTGAAAAAAGCTCAACTTTGAATGGCCTATCGGCTATCAATTTTTGGGGTCTTGCTGCAGCAATACAGACATGTACACAACTTTTTTTAGATTTTTTCTTCGTGAAGCAAGTGTTGTTACGCATGAACCAAGAGCAATTTCATTATATTGTGTAACTAAATAGGTGTTGAACTCGTCTCTTTGAAATGGAGCCATTTTAACGCAATTGCCTTAAGAGCTCGTTCAACAAAAATTCCGGTGCTGATGTCATTGGCTGCGAGAGAAAAACCATCATCTTATGTGTGACCGGAATATCAAGAACTGCGCAAATAAAACAAAATTTAGGATATCCCATGTCAGAGCCAGGATTGAACGTGTGCCCTTTACGTGGCAAGCGGGTGCTCTGAAACAAAGCCACGTGTCTGCTTGGAAATTCAATGAAGATAACTCCCCCTGCTTGTAATTGCAGTGATGGCAACTTTCGTACCTCACAACCACACGAGTCCTGTATACATGCTTCCCTATACAAGATGCAAGATCACAACAATAATGCGGTGTACAAGCTTACATTTCAATCGGGCAACACAAGATGTGATTATGATTACTTCATGGCTTAAAGGGGGCCACCCGTCACAAAAGGCAGACACCTTACTACGCCTTTTCTCTTATACCCACCTAGTGGGTGCATAGTGAAGACTGCAAGACTTCACGTGTACAATTTCCAATTTCTCTTGGTTTCAAGCATGCTACCCGTTGCACAGATTTGAGCCGTATGCGAAAGTTTCACTGAACAAGCCATTTTGAGCTCAGCATGAACTACAAGACATTGCTAAGGGATTCAATTTTAAGCTACAGGAACTCCCAATTTTTATATCACTTATGCTGGCACGTGAAAGCTTCAAGACGACTAGCTGGCAAACAGACGTTAAATAAAGAACGATTCAAGAGAAAACACCACGGGAACAACAATATTTCTAGTCAGCCGAACACTGAAGCGCCCGCAGAGCATTTCTTGTCTTGAAGTGTCTATGTTGCTTCCAAGTGACTGATGACGCAGCAAGGCTCTCTATTTGCATACGGACTCGTTAGTAACATGTAGATAAAGGCATGTCGCAGGTGGCTGCGCTTGTAACTTGAGAATCCACTTTGTATTTCTGTTTTGAACCATGTCTTGTTATTGCTACTTCTCTCGTAATGGCAGAATATGCACGTTATGCTTCGAAGTTGTTTCGATTTTCACCTATTTCGCACAGCGTCAAGTTTACCTTCCGGCCCTACGTACTCGGGGTCTACTAACTGTCGAATACTTAAATTTTTATATCATCATAAAAAAGAATGGGGCATGCTTTATAATAAATTTGTCGTGTGTATAGCACGTTTTCCCAATGTATAGCACCTTCACCGCCATAGAGGCTCCTAAAAAGAGACGGCCACACTCGCCGCAATGGCCTGACTAACAGTCCCACGTTTAAATTCACATATAAACCCAATAAAGTGGCTGGGGGAATAGCAGCCGTGATAGTTTAGTGTTAGAGCATCGAACGCGTTATAAGAGGGCCGTAGGTTCAATTCCTGCTCACAGCAAGTTATTTTTTCACCCACTTTTCCTTCTTCCTTTCTACACTACATTGGTTCTATAACTTGCAAAAACTGCAAGAGATTCGGCCACAGTGTGGCAAGATGTAAATCTAACGTTCGTTTAAGCACCTGCGGAGGGAGCCATCCTTTAAGCAAGAGTACCGCCACAGCACAAAAGTTTTGTCTCTGTTGGGGGAGTCACAGCGCTGACAACTCTGACTTTTCCACTCGTTTCCAGGAGGTTCGAATCCTAGAAGTTATTGACCGCTGCCGCTGTTCTCGAACGGAAGCCATTGACATAGTTAGAGACAGGGCTTTTGGATACTCTGGTATTACAGCGCGCTACACTTTCAGTATGAACTCAAATCTATGGCAGGCTATTGAAAGTTCTGTGGAAACAGTAGTGAGTAAGGCTATGAATAAACTCAGATCTAACCTTTCGACTCTTTGGTGCAAATTCATTCAAGTCAGATTGGGCAAATAGTACAGACTAGTACAGAACATGCTGTATAGGACATTACCAGCGATGCCACTCAGCTGCGCAACGTAGTGTTTGACGAACTTTCTGCATCTGCAGGCAATTAAGGCTAAGCAGTCAGGAACACAGGCGCACTTAGACTGACATACGCCTCAGCTGAGCACAAGTGCTGCAGCAGATATGGAACTCGATATGCCAACTAATAAACGTACCATATCCCCTATCTTCACTGATCTCAAGTCCAAATCTAAACAGATTTAATCAACTATTTCGCGTGAAGATGCTAAGGGCGCGACATGTGCCTCTGCGGCACGACCAACACCATAGGTCAGTTGAGTGTACTACAGGGAAACTGCCGTTCTAAATTCTCAGCCTCAACCGACTTACATTACTTTTGCAATAATTTTAATCTTGATATTTTAATTTTTCAAGACAATTGGCTCACACCACTTAAAAATATCTATCTTGCCGGTTTTCGTTCTTTTCAATTAGATCGCCTATCACGTGGTGGTGGCTTAATGATCCTTGTATCAAGTAAATCATGCCATAGAGAAAAATTTCTTTAAGAATGTTAGACACGGATTGTGAAATATGGGCATTAGACTTGTGTCTCCCCGGATACCACCCTTTTTCAAATATAAATTGTTACTTTCCCTCCAGTGCGCAAAGTACGCGTTATCTTGACAGTGTTTTGGTGACATGTAGGAAAGAAATTGTACTCTCAGGAGAGCTTAATTCACATCATTTGTCTTGGGGTATAAGGACAGATTCTTGTGGTAGGTGACTGTGAGATTGGACTATTGATCACAAGCTCTCGTGTCTGAGTAAAGGTCATGTAATATTTGTCCGAGGACAGGCTTGCTCAGCATGGGATTTAACGCTTCGCTCCAATGCAATCCAGGTTTTGACATGGGCTGTTCTGAATTCGGCAACTAACAGTGACCATCTTCCTGTAGTTTTTGATAATACTTATCCAACAATAACTTTAAATCAGCTAAAACGCACATACATCAACCATAGCAAATTTCAAGCCTGCCTCCGTTCTTCAATTTCTAAGCTTGGAAATGGCAGTACTAAGGAGATTGCATCTACGATTGGTTCGAAGCTGGAGTTGCTAATTCCAGCTGGAGTTGCTAATTCCAGATCTAGAAAAAGTTTCGAATTTTCTATTTCATCGAATAAACGGTCCTCCTCTTGTTGGTGGAACGATGAGTGTACGCATAATTATAGAAGACGAAAAGCCGCTTGGAATAAAGTTCATAATCAAAACCCAATAAACTTGAAGGAGTATTCATTCCTTCCTGGCGTACTTAAGCTTACAGTAAACCGCGCGAAAAAAGAATACGACAGCAGACATTTGTATTATCTCTCTAAATAAAAAATAAGCGTGCTTTGTTCGCTTATCTTCGGACAAGAAAAGTAATGCCAGCACCTTGAATGGTGCAGTTATGTGTTCTGACGCCGCAAGAAATGAACACCTCTCTAGAAGACGTAGCTCAAGGTCCAGAACGCCGCCTCACTGCTAATCGTTTGGCTATTCGGCTCATGGTTGTAAACTTGCATGCATTTCCAAAAGTTTCTTTAGCTGAATTGAGTCAGAGAGTATTATGCTTACCGAGGACAGCTCCCAGACCGTATGTAATTACGAACTCTATGTTGAAATGTTTACTCCAGGGATCACCTATTTTTTTGCTAGAACTAGTAAATTATTCCTTAGGGAACGCATGGAAACCTCCCGAATGAAAACTTGCCAAAATTATATTGTTGCTCAAAAATGAAAATCAGGCATACGTGTCGGATAACATAAGGCCAATCGCACTGACAACAAACTTATTGAAGCTGGTTGAGAGAATCATCAATATACGAATTAAGGAACTTATTATTGTGAGGTCAATTCTAAGCCCCTGTCAAATTAAAATTATGTTCAGGGCTGGTTGTTCAATTTGGGATGCCCACGTTGATTTAGAAAGTTAGCTTCAATCTGCTTGACTGCATAAATAATATGCAGCTTCAGTTACCTTCGACATCGCTAAAGCATATGATACCGTGGAGCACTGTATTTTGATAGATCGATTAGAATACCTTAATTTTCCAACATACAAAGTAGCTTGGGTTCACAATTTTCTTGCAGGCAGAAAAATTTACTGTTTTAAGGATGGGTTATCATCATCTACTCATATACAAACGAGGGGAGTACCGCAAGGCTCAGTGCTTTGCCCGGAGCTTTTTATTTACTAATGAGCACCATCCCATGTAATCAGGATACAACAACTTATGTTTATGCAGATGATATCGCGTTTTGTTGCAATGGGAGATAACATTCAAACCCTATATGAACGGCTCCAGACTTACCTTAATATATTAGAGAGCTGGCTCGATGGCAACTGCTTACTACTTAATCCGAGTAAATGGGCCCTCCTTGTTTTCTCGCTGCAATACCCTGTGCACATCTCTCTGTCTTAACATCATAAAGATATACCACAAGTGGAATCTGTTATATGGAATCTGGAATCTGGAAAAGTGGAATCTGTTCCAGCTTCCAAGTTGCGGCCTCTAGTACTTCTAGAAAAAAAGCTTTGCACTTATGCCTTGACCAGCCCAAAACAGTTGCTCACAATGTGTTGTATCTCGAATAGAGGGTCCCTCCGCTTTTTTTGTAGAATTTGCCTTCGGACTGTAATACATTTTTAAGAATTTACGAATCACCTATACAACATTCCGAAACAGCCTTTATTTCTACACAGGTATCAATTTTTGGTGCTAGATGGCCGCGATTTCACAACCCACAAATTATATTTTCGCAAAATTTACTGAAGCCTCTAAACGTGCGGATATGCGACATAATGCCAGGTCGTGATAATTCATACCTTGTGGAAACTCAATTTGACGGCAATTTCCCTATTAACGCCAAATTACTGCCCCATAATATTTTGTATGGTTTAATACAAGATCACCTGCGCAGTATTAAAACGAACGTTATTATTGCTACAGACGCATCGCAATATGATGAATAATCAGGAGCTGGTATTTTAGCCCTTTTTTATATTGAATTTACTCCCTTCGACTACCCGATTTAATTACCGTTTTTTGTGGCTGAATTTCTGGCAGTAGTGCTCGCCTTACGCAAGTTAGATACAGCAGTTACATCAGCTGTCATAATAACAGATTCTTTATCTCTCTGTGCGGCACTTTCTGTTGGTGCTGATAATCAAGTAACAAAGGCGTTCCATGCACTAGTGCATTTGCATTTCAGAAAAGTATTATTAGGTTGGGTGCTTGGACATAAAGGTTTATTTCTAAATGAAAGAGCCGATTCCGTAGCTAAGTCGTCAATTAGCGAACTGATTCTACCGCACTGTTCATCACCCGCTTAAGTGACTGCTTCTCGATTCCACAGACGTACGCTCATGGAAGTGCTTAGAGGTACAGCACTAACAAACTCCACAAAATATCGCCATTTTTTATATCCCTGGCAAAGACACCTTTGCCACGCTCCTTTACAAGAAGTAGTCATCCCAAGGCTGCGTTGCCGGGTACCAAATCTGAATTTCCATAGACTCAGGTCTGCTCAGACGCCTTCGCTACTCTGTGGGTTCTGTGATGAACTGGAAACGATAGATCATTTATTTTTGACCTGCAGGCGGTTTAGCACATTGCCGAAAACCCTTTTAGAAATACTTTACGTGATTATGGTATGGACTTATCTGTGTCTGTCATTTTGTCTTTTGGAGCTTTCATTTCTGGGTTCTCCAAAGCGACAGTATGTGTGGCCGTCCCGGACTATATTGATGAAACTAATAGGTTGACTAATTAACCTATTTCATTGTTCTAACATGTGCACAAAATTAAATACGTTAAAAATGAGAGTATTGCTCTATTCTAAGTATAAATTGGTTTATGTAAATAATTGTATGTAGTTCATTAAGCACCACACTTTCCTAGGCTATCGCTAATCGTTCAAATATACCTCCATTATTCCAAATCTCAAAATTAATTTTTAAAACCACTTGATTTTTGGCCGATCCCCCATAATGGGTGCGCCACAATAAATGGGTGAACAAAAACAACAACTTTCCGTGTACGTTCCTTGGCATTATTGTCTGTTATATCTCAATACTATTGTGTCAAAACACGGAAAAATGACCCCTTAGGTATACACTTCTTTCCCTCATTCATTAGCGAGGGTCTTTTACTTTCATACTTGGTGCCATTAGGTTATATAAAAGGGACGATCGGTCAGCTGGCAGCTCGTAATAAAATCACGTGCTACGTGTCGCCATACAGGCTCATAAAAAAATACGCCACACTCGCTGCCATGGTTACAGGTGGCGCAGACCGACACTCCCACGTTTGAATTCTCACATAAACCCAATAAAGTGGCTGGGGGAATAGCTGCCATAATAGCTCAGTGGTAGAGCATCGAACTCGTTATTCTAAAGTCATAGGTTCGATTTATGCTTCGGCAACCTATTTTTTCACCCACATTTATTTCTTTTATTTACAAAAAATTGGTTCTAATACCTTCCCCTATACATTTCTCGGCATTATTGTCTGCTAGATCTCATATATAAATATATATATATAAATATATATATATATATATATATATATATATATATATATATATATATATATATATATATATATAGCTATGGGAGCGTTGTCAACAAGGATAAATTATATTATTTCTTTACAGTTTCGGGAGGCGTTCTCCCTTCACCAGGGGATGAGTTATTGAAAGACAGACGTTCGTTCAAACTTCGTTGCTGCCGGGTCTCTCTCGCCTTAAAAGATGTTTGCGAGAGTGAGAGAGAACCAAAGAAGCAAACAAACAAAAAAGAAACAAAACACTATGAACGCTGAGCACAAAACCATACTGGGCACTGGCAAAGTCGGTGTAAGTCCACGTCTGGTTCTCATCCTGTGCTGGCCAAATCTCGCCATGTGTCGGGCCTCCAAAGATTGTCGCCACAGTGGCGGTTGAGAGCAGGCGTCTTCTACGTAGAACTTGGTTTCTCAACAGTTTCGCTGCGCGGCTTCCTGGCTGCTGACGGCTTACAAGCGAGCTTCGAGAGAGTCGCGCTGCTGGCACAGCACACCAGGGTACAGCTGCGGTGGACGTCTGTGGCATGGAGATTGACGCAACCTCTTGCGCGGCCAACTCCAGTGTCAAGCCCCCTCAACAACATGGAGCCGAGGGACACACAGAGCCATTCAAGGCCCCAGCAGTGACGACGTCATTACTCCCACCAGCGAGGCCGTACAACACCAGGCGGACAAACGTGGCGAAGGCTAAGGCAGCGGCTTCCGATTGACACGAGGAAACAAAAGGTACGGGCAGTCTGAAACACGCAAGGTCCCAGTCATATTTATCGAATAGGAAAATCATTGAAAAACGTGTGCACTACCGAAAACATGCGTAACAACTAACCAAATATCTATCTCACCAAATTGCACCCAAGAGCTTCAGCCTAGCCTGCAACCACTCAATGTCTAAGTGAAGGAGAAAGGGGGAAGCAGGAAAAAATATTACTGGAAGCGTCCTTCCAACTGACTCGGGTCATTGCGGACCATAGGGAGCGTAAGGCCGCCGAATACAGTGTCACAGAGGCCACGCAGAAATTAGTATCTAATCTCGGAGAGCATGAGGCAAGAGAACTGGAAAGATATAAACTAGAAAGGAAATGCGAAATTTCAATAGTAAAAGATAGAAATCTTCATCGGCACTCGAAAAGTTCCACTGCTCTGCAACAGGAAAATGGGATTGAGACCCTAAAAGAACGTCAGGAACCACCCGTAGCACAACCTAACTTTTAGGTGAAAAATGGGAACTCGAAACTACAGTGTAATCCTAATCAAAACAAACTGACTCTCGATCATGACGCTCACACTCCTGTGCCACGTGATAGCCGAGAGCAGCGAAAAACTTATGAGAAATATGTCCTCAATATGTCCAACACAACGCTTACACACGCTCAGCTACAACTTTTGGTGAGAGGGTTAACCTTTTGTTTATGATATGGTAGATTCAATGAATTGGAACTGTACCAAGATCTCGATAACTCTTCGCGTAATCTCTGCCTTCATGAATACTTTCATAATCGGAAGGACTGTACGGAAGAGAATAGATAGTGGTGACAAATCATAATGTCGAGGCGAGCAGAGGGACAAACACCTTGATATGTATATATCAAAGATCAAAAAGGTATCATCAGAGCATATGAAAAAAATGGCCATCTTGAAACAACCAATCAAAGTCTGAACGAAGGGTACTTGATGAACTACGAAAAAACACTGAAATTACAACAAACATGCTAATATAGGTGACTGCATAGTAACTCTAAACACGTCTGACTGCTTAGTGGAAGAGGAACGACAACTCTCAGACAAAAAATTTAACAAAAAACTTTCAACGAACGCGACTGTCGAATTTGAAAGTGAGATAAAAAGAACCCTACATAGTCTCCACTGGGACGAGAAAATTACCGCCAATTAATAAAAGCATTGTCAACAGCCCAGTCTGTCCCCGGTAGATTCTACTTGCCCCCAAATTACAAAAGGCCGGCAATTCGGGACGTCTGATAGTATCCAGTAACAGCACATATACAGAAAATATATCATAACTCGTCAATTCCTTAATAAAAGACAACCCCACAATTTTTTCTTATTACCTAAAGGACACAAACCACTTCAGCTGCGAAAGTCTGAACATCCCAGGCGGTAGTTTTCTGGTGACTATGGACGTCTGCTCACTGTATACCAACGTACCTCACCATGACGGAATAACGACTATGGTTTTTGAATATGTAAAATCTGACGCATCAACTGGTGTAAGTGGCGAGGTACTGTTTACAATTATTGAACTTGTACTAAATTATAACCATTTTGAGATCAATGGCAAGCACTTCCTTTAGAGTAGTGGCACTGGAATGGGCACAAAAAATGGCCCCAAACTTTGCGATCACCTTCATGGCTTCACTTAAAACCGCAGTCATTGAGGGACGCACCTTGAAAACTTTCTATTACAGAAGATATTTAGACGATATCTTTATGATATGCAACCACGATGAGGGAAGTCTTTTCCACTTCATGAAGTATTTTAAGTTCCACCCGTCAAATGAATTCACGCACGAAATTTTCAAACGTAGCATTAACTTCTTGAACGTCACTGTCACGGTAAAATTTGACCGCTTATCAATACACCTTCACTAAAAGTCTACAGACCGTCAGATGTTCCTACAATTCAACAGCAGCCATTCAAAGCATTGCAAAACGGGTGTTCCATATTCTGAGGCCTATCTGTACCGAAGAATATGCACCAATATGCAGAAATTTGACAGAAACGCAGAACATCTAAAGCATTCTTTATTGAAACAAAACTATCCCGAAGACATTATTGACGATGTCATACTACCTGCTCGCAACGGGAACCGGAATGATATAATTAGGGGCCAAACAGAGTATCTAAAGTGACTGCCCGAACGAACCTTGTACTAACTTATTCCTCATCAGTGCCACGAATCAACAACATACGTTTCCGCCATTTCAACATAATCGGGTAAAGCAAACGACTAACTTCAATTATTGCGGAGTCACCTTACGTGGTGTACCAAAGGTATAAAAACCTGAAGGACATCCTTGTCAGAGCAAAAAAAAAACACCTCCGAAATTCCATCAAGGTGTCATTTCTGCGGAAAAGCTCACTGCCAGATATGCCCGCAGATGGTCACAACACGTGAATCAAAAGCTAACTTCTGGGATTTCAAATTCTGCTAAACAAAAAGCCTTAATCCTGGCTCCAGTACCGTAATATGCATGCTACATTGCAACAACTGCAGGCAAAAATATATCGGCCAAGCAGACATGCCATTTCGTCTGCGGTTCAATAAACACCGGTACCTTGCCACTTCATTGTCGCAGCCACCTTTATCTAGACATCTACGCCTTCCAAACCATAGTTTTGAAAATATCAGCGTAACTCTTTTACAGTCCGGTTTCTCAAACAGGCGCGAGCGCGAATAGCATGAGGCATATTTTATTTTCAAGTTTAGAGCATTGTTAGCCGCCATCAACGAGGACACCGGAAGACTCTCCTGCCTCAGAGAAGTAAGCAAGGTGGAAATTGGTGACAAACACTCATAGCTGGAGACCATGCTTGTTTTACTGACTGACTCGTGCATGTACTCTGTCCTTTCTTGTTTTTTTTTCCTTTTTCTTATAATATTTTTTCCTCACATGTACATACAAAGTCTTTACGCTCGCCTACCACTTGACGGCCATTGAAGGGAAACGGGCAAAGATGAAGGGTAAAGAGCCGACTGACTCATTAATGGGAAACTTTCCTTACGCGTGCCGTCGGGGGCCCCTTTCGCCACCACGGCGACAATCTTGAGTGGCCCGACACACGTTGAGAACTCTCTAGCACAGGATGAGAATCAGATAAAGACTTACACCGACATTTGGATGTGCACAGTCTGGTTTTGTGCTCAGCGTTCAGTGTTTTGTTTCTTTTTTGTTTGTTTGTTTTTTCTGTTCTCTCGCCCTCTCGCAAACATCTTCGAAGGTGAGGGACGCGGCATCAACGAAGTTTGAACGTTTGTGTCAGTATACCTCATCCCTTGACGAAGGGAGGTCCCTACAGAAACTGTTGAGGAATAAATATATTTATCATTGTTGACGACGCTCCCCGTTGTGCCACATCCCATACCTTTACGAAGACTAACTGGCCCATTGAATCTTTGCTCTCAGTATATATATCTATCTATCTATCTATCTATATATATATATATATATATATATATACCCTAATTAAACGTTCCGTATACGATGTCTAATAATTCCGTATGTTTCCGTAAGAATATGAAGGAAATCTATGAAAAATATATAAAAAACATAGGTATTCTTTATGGAAGCATATGGAAGTATTGGACTCGCATACGGAACGTATCAGTAGGGTATATATATATATATATATACATACATATATATATATATATATATCTATATATATATATATATATATTGTCACGTGATTACAGAACGACCACAACGTCTGTTCGCCTGCGGCATTACCCCCCCCCCTTCGAAAAAAAGTACCACCCCGATGACCAATGCCGATTAAAAGTTAAAGTAATCGCGTACACGCACAAAGACGCATGATGAAGCAGTGTCATGTGGCTCGGGGGTAGTGTGGCTTCATCCGTGACACATGAACAATGTCGGCCTGTTGGGAACGTCGAGATTGCTGAGCTGTGTCTTCAAGCAGAATTTTATAGTTGACATCTGTGAGGCGCTATAGTACTCTGTAGGGACCGAAGTAGCGGTGAAGTAACTTTTCCGAGCGGCCCCTTTGGCGAACGGGGATCCACAGCCAGACCAGATCACCGGGTTGGTAAATAACAAGGCGATGACGGGAGTTGTACCTCTGCGAGTCGATTCGTTGTTGTTTTCGGATCCGCTCGAGTGCAAGCTGGCGGGTCGCGTCGACGAGCCGGATAAAGTCGTTCGCATCAGTAGTAATATCGGTCGTGTCAGGCAACAGCATGGCATCAAGCATCGTAATTGCTTCTCGACCGTGAAGCAACCGGAAGCGAGTGAAACCCGTAGTCTCTTGAACCGCAGTGTTGTAAGCGAACGTTACGTATGGCAAAATTGCATCCCAGTTTTTGTGATCACGGTCTACGTACATAGATAGCATGTCAGCGAGCGTCTTGTTTAATTTCTCCGTCAGACCGTTGGTTTGTGGATGGTATGCGGTTGTTTTGCGATGAGCTGTTCCACTAATTCTCGTGACGTCTTGCATCAATTGGGCTGTAAGGGCTGTTCCGCGGTCAGTGATAAGAACTGTTGGCGCTCCATGGTGGAGGACGATGTTGTTGATAAAAAAATACGCAACCTCATTGGCGGTGCCTCGTTGTAGGGCTTTCGTTTCGCAGTACCTCGTTAAATAGTCAGTAGCGACTACGATCCAGCGGTTGCCATCATGTGACTTCGGGAAGAGCCCAAGCAAGTCCATGCCGATTCGTTCAAACGGTTGTGACGGGGGTGCCACAGGCTGCAACAAACCAGCCGGGCACACAGGTGGGGCTTTATGGCGCTGGCAATGATTACATGTTTTAACGTAATGCTTGACATCCTGGGTGAGCTTTGGCCAGTAGTAGCAAGTCCAAATCCGGGCAAGGGTACGTGCGAATCCTAGGTGGCCGGAGGAAGGCTCGTCGTGGCAGGCAGATAAAATGTCGGCACGTAGCCCTGGCGGAACGACGAGGAGGTACTCAGTCGCATAATGTTCGGAGTTCTTTTTTTAGACGAGGTTGTTGTGGAGACAAATCGACCCTAAACGTGCGAATGCCGATGGTTGACTGGAGCTGCGACCTTGAAGGTATTTGATAAGTTGTTGAATGTCTGAATCATTCCACTGTTGCTGGGCCAAGCCAGATTCACTGACTGCACAAAGAAAATGGCCATCGGTATCATCGTCCCTCGATGTCGTCGCGAGGGGTGCACGCGAAAGGCAATCGGCATCAGTGTGCCGGCGGCCCTACTTGTAGACGACTGTAACCTCGAATTCTTGAAGGCGTCAGCTCCACCTCGCGAGGCGCCCTGAAGGATCCTTGAGATTGGCCAGCCAACAGAGGGCATGATGGTCCGTAACTACTCTGAATGGACGGCCATACAGATAGGGTCGGAACTTTGCTTTCGCCCAAATAACAGCAAGACATTCCTTCTCCGAGGCCGAGTAGTTAGTTTCCGCAGATGACAAAATGCGGCTAGCATAAGGGATGGGGCGTTCAGCGCCGTCTTGCCACTGGACGAGGACTGCACCAAGACCGATGTTGCTTGCGTCAGTGTGAAGTTCGGTGGCGGCATCTCCATCAAAGTGCCCTAGTAAGGGTTCACTCTGAAGGCACTGCTGAAGCTGGGAAAAAGCGACTCTCTGCTCTGGACCCCACAAAAAAGGAGTATCCTCCTTTGTTAAACGGCTAAGGGGTTCAGCGATGTTGACAAAGCTCTGGACAAAGCGCCTGTAGTAGGCGCAGAGACCCAAAAACCGGCGCAAATCCCGTTTGTTCGAAGGTGGAGGAAATGCAGCAACAGCCATGGTCTTTTCTGGGTCAGGTCTAATGCCATCGTGACTGATAAGGTGGCCGAGGAATTTTAGTTCTTCGTAGCCGAAATGACACTTCTCCGGTTTTAGCGATAGGCCTGCGGATCGAATAGCGACGAAGAAGGACTGAAGTCGTTGTAAATGTTGCTCAAATGTTTTGGAAAAAACAACGACGTCGTCTAAATACACGAGGCAGGATTCCCACTTCAGACCGGACAGGACGGTGTCCATCATCCTTTGGAACGTTGCCGGTGCAGTGCACAATGCAAATGGTAACACTTTGAATTCGTAAAGGCCATCGGGAGTTATGAATGCTGTTTTTCCCTGTCGCGCTCATCGACCTCGATCTGCCAGTAGCCGCTGCGTAAATCCATTGATAAAAATTATCGGGCATGTCGAAGTCGATCCAGTGAATCATCTATGCGTGGGAGAGGTTAGACGTCTCTCTTCGTCCCCTTGTTGAGCTTCCGGTAATCGACGCAAAATCGAAGAGTGCCATCTTTCTTTTTAACAAGTACGACGGGTGACGCGCATGGACTGTTCGAGGGTTGGATGACGTCGTCGTCGAGCATCTGTTTCACTTGAAAACGTATTGCCTCTTGTTCTTTTTGCGACACGCGGTAGGCGTGCTGTCGTACAGGTCATTCGGTAGGGCCCGTTATAATGCGGTGTTTCTCTGTTGGGGTCTGCTTAATTTTGGAGGTGGACGCAAAGCAATCACTATACGTACGTAAACTCATGCGTATTTGCTGTTGCTGCGCACAGGATAGCTGGCAATTGACGTCAACTGTACTGGCTAATGCAGTTTTACCTTCGGCAGCAGTGGCAATCGGAGCGATAGTGGAACATGCTTCGTCATCAATGGCTTCAAAGTTCGCGATCGCTGTTCGCTTTGCCAAGTGTTGGTACTGGCCGCCGAAATTCGTGATCAGAAGCTGAGTCCTCCGATGTTTCAGTTTGACGATAGCACGCGAGACACAAATCTGCCGAGCCAAGAGCACCGAGAGGTTAGTTTCCGCGATGCCACTACTCTTGTTGTCACAGTCGCTCTCCACAGTTACCAACACACTGGCTCGCGGCGGCAGTGCGATGGTGTCGTCAGCAATTCGAAGTGTTGTGGTCGGCACAACTGCATCCTTTCGTAGGGCTGTATGGTCGTTAGTTAACGTTATGTGCAGGTCGCGAAGGTTAATAATGGCTCCATGCTCGCGGAAAAAATCCATTCCGAGAATCAGGTTTTGGGAGCATTCGCGAAGGAAACAACCTACGTCGACTCACGAATTCGGAGGTGGGCAGTGCACATTCCTAGCGATGTCAATAGGTGACCTCCCGCAGTCCGGAGGTTGGTTCCATGTCCCCAAGGTGTCATTACCTTTCCTAGCTGCGCAGCGAGGTCAGCGCTTATAACAGAATAATCGGCACCCGTATCTACCAGAGCGGTCAGCGGGTGGTTGTCGACAAGGACAGGGATACGAGCAGAGACCCGTTTGTCGTCGATGGCACACGTCGGTGAAAGAATGTCGTCGGATGTCGGCAGGCAAATCGGGGGAGGGTCTTGTAACGGTCGATTAACAGCGGCCTCACCCCCAGAGGTCGCTGTTCTTAGTTTCCCCGGCACGGGCTTGTGGATCTAGGCGATCTTCCTGCAAGGACGTCCGCAAAGGTCGATTGTTGGCCAGGTGACGTGGAACGCCGTGGAGATGGTGAGCGGGATTGGCGACGCGGAAGGGTTGAGAATCGTTGGCTTGCCAAGTATTCGGCGATAGCACGGGGCCGCTCAGTATCTTTGGGTCGACGAGCATCCGGACGAAAGCCAGGAAGACCCATGTGCATGTAGGCGTACTCACGGTAGATGTGACCTGGTTCACCACAGTGATAACATAGAGGCCGGTAGTCGGGAGCACGCCATGCACTGGATTTCCGTGTAAGGGTTGGGTTGCCGTACTGCGGTGGTCCCGAGTAGAACGACGGTGCCGTCTGCAGGGTGGACGGACGGGACGGATAGCCAACAGCCGGTGCAGGAGTACGTAGTGCTTCCGCGTACGTTAATAGCGGAGCTTCGGCTGGACGCGGGGCCATCATGAGTTGGACTTCGGCTGCACGCAGAGTCGTCATGGGGTGCACCAGCTGCCAGACCTCTTCGCGAACGACATCCGTTAGAGCAGCAACATGGGGCGGAGAACACACCACGTGCAGCTTTTGCAACTCCTCGCGCACAATACTGCGCACGAGCTCCGTCAGGTATTTTACAGTCGTGACATCAGGTGTTGGCAGGGCCGATGACACTGACGAAAGACTGCCAGGACGCTCATACTGGTACGAACGCTGCCTTAGCATTCTCTCCATTGTCGTGGCTTCGCGGAGGAAATCCTCTACAGTGCTGGGAGGGTTCCGCACTAGTCCCGCGAATAGCTGCTCTTTCACTCCCCGCATTAGGAGGCGCACCTCCTTCTCTTCCGTCATTGAGGAGTTGGCTCGCCTGAACAGCCGCGACATGTCCTCAACGAACATGGCAACACTCTCGTTCGGACGCTGGTTTCGGGAATTGAGGAGCCGTTCCGCTTGCTCCTTTCGGTCAGAGCTTCGGAAAGTATTTCGCAACTGGTTGCGAAACTCTGGCCAGGTTGTCATAGTGGCTTCATGGTTTTCGAACCACGTGCGCGCAGAGTCTTCGAGATAAAAGTAGACATACCGAAGCTTTCGCTGCTCGTTCCACTCGTTGACGCTGCCGCAACGGTTGTAGTCGTCAAGCCAGTCGTCGACGTCCTTGTTAGGCTCACCGTGGAACGGCTTCGGAGTTCGCGGGGCGTTGAAGAACCATGGAGGAGGCAGCGTTGATATTTCTTGGGTTTGCGTTCCCGCACTAGCCATAGTACTGCCGAGTTGTGGAAATGGTCCGAATTCAGGAGGTAGGCCTAGTCGTCGCCTGCTACACCGTAGGTCAGCTGGTTCTTCCAAGTCGCGACTAGTGTCGGGACCTTGCTGCTGATTGCAGTGCATACAACACTACCCCGCACCTCCACCAGAAAATGTCACGTGATTACAGAACGACCACAACGTCTGTTCACAGGAGCAGCCCTGGACGTCGAGCCGAACCGAACGTTAGAGCACGAGTACACCAACGGTCCTCTTCTTTTTTCACACCATGGCACATACTCGCATTGGCATGGCTATACCTCGTTCCATGCCTGCGGCAATATATATATATATATATATATATATATATATATATATATATATATATATATATATATATATATTTATATATATATATATATATATATATATATATATATATATATATATATATATATATATAGGCAGGCATGGTGGTTGAGTGGCCGTAGCGTTGCATATAGTCCAGTAGATCCTCCGCTGCACCGTTCGCGCTCAATGAAGCGATGAACGTCTCATTGCCATCCGCGCATATGCGGTAAGAATTAATCGATGACGCCATGTCAGGGATGACGTGCGGTGTTTTTTACTGCAGAAATCTTGTGGCAGGAGAATCGCTAGTACAAAAAAAGTGGCAGCATATCCACGGAGTGAATAATGGGGAGTGGGGCGAAGCATTCGTCCGTTCATTCGTTCTTGCTTCCGTCCGTTCCTGCGTACGTCTGTGTGACCGTCCATGCGTTCATACACCCGTCCATGCGTGCGTCCGTTCATGCGTCCATCCATGCATCTGTCTGTGTGTCCGTTCGTCCATCTATTCAGCACTCCAAGTACCACCATCTCGCATCTTTTCATCATATATTCTCCATATAGAAGCACCGCCATCCAGCGGACATTTCAAAGACTAAACGGGAGGTGGCACATTCACACTTTCTTACGGCTTGCGCTTCGGGTTTACTTCCCACCTTTAACCACCTCGAGTTCATGGTATAAACTAGTTCACTGTATTCATGGCTTTGCGGCCCAACGCTTGCTAGACCTTTCTAAAACCAAGGAGGTTACACCCAGCGAGTATAACGTACCAACCCTTTTTTGTAAGATCGTGCTCAATGTACATGCCAATAACTGCTAATGGGGATCGCAGCGTGCGCGTTACCTAAAGGCCGAATGCTGCTGTCTCTCATTCTCCTTTAGCAGCCATTAACATGTGCATTGAGCACTATCTTTTATTGTTCAACAACGCACAGAAGAAATCTCTCACCGGAACCACCTTGGAGGTCAAAATCGTAAGCACCGCTATTTCGGGTATGTGCCACTAGTGGTTACGTACTACGAGGGACGCACAAGCCACGCCATAAGAAGCTTCGCCCCTAAACCGGTTATTGTAGAACTTGATGGCAGCTGCAGTATTAACGGCTGCAACAAAGTGCACAAGCAGCTGTTGCGAACTCTGACCACTGTCGCCCATTTGGAAAGTGTATTAAAGGAGATAGACAGCCTGAACATCTGTGGAGGCATACCACCAGCCGATAATGTGCCCACAACCGTTACTGTTCATCACAAACACTGCACAGTGTTTACAAAGCGGCCCAGTTGCTTTCGCTGCCTAGTAGGTATGCGAGAGGTGGCTGCGAGAGAGATGGCTGATAACTGCGCTCTCTAATTACTCTCACGATAGAACTCTATGGCGAGAAAGATGGCTAATAACTACGCATTCCAGGAAAATTGCGACTGAGAGAAAACTGTATTTTTGAAGTGTTTCCATGATAGCCAAGCGGCCCTTTAGTTGGGGAGTTTTACAGGCCGGTGAATACTGGAAATAACTAGAAAGATTCCCAGCCGATTAGAAAAATAAACTGCGCTAAAGACGAGTCACCAGAATAGAACTACTCCGGACAATTGCAGACTAACAACTCGTCCTGTGTACTTCAATTCTGGTGTCGCGTATTTAGCGCAGTTTATTTTTCTAATCATGTCTTACCAACTACCGTCCAACACACGCATCCAGGGCCCAGCAGATTCCACCCGAAAACAGCGTTCCGTGGACGGTCGCTAAATAAATAAGTAAATAAATAAATAAACAAATAAAAATGAGTTCTCCGATTGGGAAAGGCGCCTGAATTTTAGTGGTGATTATGTAGCAATTGTTTTACAAATTTTAGTTTTTGAAGCAGTTGAGTTTACTGCGCAAGTGTGAATGGCGAATCTCACGACCGGCGAGAGCCGCGACGACAACGCGGATCATTCGCGCTGCAGCAGACGACGCGCGCGGCTTGAAGCAAAATGGCACAGCAGCGCCACTAGTTCTCGCGTCGGCCACCGCGGCCACTTCGGAGAGCGCGCGCCTACGGGGATCTGCGAAACTGGCCGGGTTCTAGTAACGTTGCTAGGCAGCGTCCACGTAGTGCGCCGATACTCACACCCATGCGCGAGTGTAAACACTGCGCGATGGATGGCTTACCCCGACAGATGCACTGGCATAATGAATGCCCACGACGCGCAAGCAATTCCGCCCTCTCCATGGACGAGGGAAACGAGAAAGGCGACCCAGAGTTCATGTAATTCAGTTTGATGCCCTCATTAACGGGTACCCTGTCAGCGCTACACTTGATACTGGAGCTACGATTACCTGTATCAGCGAAACAGTGCTGTAGGCGCTTCACTTGCAAATAATGAGTAATTCATGCATCTCAGTTCAACAAGTCACAACATCTACCAAAACTTTGGGTCGCGTTAATGTAAAGGTACAGATAAGAAAAGTGACAAGAGAAATTTTGGCTCATGTTCTACAAGGCATGAAGAGCAACTTCTTGGCTTGGATACTGCCGGCCTCTGTAACTTCTCGCTCGAACTTGACACCATGACTCTATGCCAAGAGTCTGACATTCTCGATTCTTGTATACAAAACCGTACCACGGCTAACATGGGCGCGTATTTGCAGGGTGTTGAAGTTTGCGATGTACCAGATCTAAATGTAGCTCAACAGTTGGCATTGAAGTAGCTTATTCACAAGTACGACGGCATTTTTTCCAAGTCACCGACAGACGTTGGGTGCATCAATGGGGAAATGCATCATACTCACCTCACCAACAATGTTCCCATTCGTAGAGCTCCCTATCGATGCTCAGATACCGAGAGCATTGAAATGGACCGACAGGTCAACGACCTTCTCAAGCAAAGTTTCGTACTACTATCTACCTCCTCATACGCTGCACCGGAACTTCTGGCAGAGAAGAAAGAGGAAAGTCGCACGTGCTTCTGTATCGACTACCGCAAGATAAACGAAATAACGGTGCCTGATTATCATCTCATCGCTCGCATCGATGACGTTCTCAAATCTCTGGAGACATTTACGTACCTCTCGACGCTAGATAACGTCAAGTTACTGGCACGTGAAGATTCACCCTGATGACATTCCGAAAACAACGTTTGTCACACGTACCGCTCACTACGAGTGGCTCGTCATGCCTTTTGGTCTTCGGAATGCTCCGGCAACCTTCGAACAGGCTGTCAAATTGATATTGGCAAAACACCATTTGCATAACGTCACAAATTTCTTCGATTACATTTTTGTCTGCTCTGACACGTTTCCAGACCATCTGAGGCATCTAGAGGGCGTTTTAAAAGCTTTCATAAGCGAAAGCGTCAAGCTGACAATAAAGAAATGTCAATTCACTCGAGTCTCCATTGAGTACCTGAGACACAAGGTTTCGCATGGCACGGCCACTCCAAAGCAAAGCAACGAGGATGAAATCCTACGGTTTCCGGCTCCATCACGCCCTAAAGAGTTTCAGCGTTTTCTTGGCACTGTTAATGTTTAACTTCGATACATCGACCACGTCAGTCAAATTGCTCACCCACTGACACGCCAGCTCAGCAAAGACGCCACCTGGAACTGGGATACGGAGTGTGAACTGGCTTTTACTCAGCTAAAAAAATTCGTGACAGAAGAGCCAATCCTTAACATCTACAATACCGCTAAGCCTTGTGTTCTATACTGCGATGCATTTAACAGAGGTATCGGCGCCGTCTTGAAGCAGGCTGATGATGAAGGTAAAGAGCACCCAATTGCATATCATTTACGGAAGTTACTAAAACACGAACTTACTTATGTCATCACAGAACTTGAATGTTTAGGAATTATTGACGTCATTGTGAAATGACATTGCTATCTACACGGCAAACCTTTCACTGTGATCACAGATCACGCAGCGTTGCAATGGCTTAAAAGCATCGAGAATTCCCGAGGCTGACCTTTCCGGTGGCCCTTGAAAATCTCTATGTACGGCGTGAACATCAAACACGAAAAGGTCATTGACAACATTGAAGCTGATGCACTATCTCGAAGCCCGATAGTTTCACTCTCATCTGCCGAGCAACTGAGAGCAACCGAGCGACAAACCACCCGGAAAGCATACCATTGAGAACGGACTGAGGAAGCTCGTACACGCAGAGGAATACGAGATGTCTATGTGCCTTTCGCCCTCCTGTCTTCCCTTCTCCAAAAAGCTCATGACGTTTTCGGTCATGTCGGGGTAAAGAAGACGTTGCGGCTTCTCTCTCCACAGTACTATTCGCCGAACATCATAACCGATGTGAGCGAGTACATACGACACTATGATACTTGCCAGCGCTGTAAGAAACCGAAGACCAAACGCTTTGGTTCCTTGGAGTCTTGCCACGAGCGGAACAGCCATTTGATCTTCTTGCCATGGACACTATCGGGGGTTTTAGCAACTACGGCTCATCTAAAGCGTTCATTCACTTAGCCGTTGATCATGCCACCCGTTATATCTGGGCTTTTGCACACAAGAATGAGACTTGCGACACGTACATCTCTTGCTTGAAGAGTATCTTCGCTGCTGGAGAGTCTCGGAAGTTCCTTTCTGGCCCCGGCATAGGATTCACTGCCGGAAAATTTAAGCAGTTCTTCAAGCACAACATTATTCATCAGCATTTAACAAGCTCACCATTCCCGCAGTGTAATGGCCTAAACAAGCGCACTAATCAGACAATCGTTACACGCCTCCGATACAAGATCAACGGCAAAACCCGAAAATTGTGGCCACGTCTCCTCTCTGACGTTGTCGAAGAGTACAATGAAACACCTTATGAAGTCACAGGCTACCCACACTGCTTTCTTACGTATGGCACACCATCTTATCCCTATCTCTTTTCAGACATGGCCGAAAATCTGCAGGAAGCTCGTACAAACGCAGTCCGCAATTCAGCGAAATATCACAAGAAAAACAAGATCATATATGACAAGAATTTTTCCTTCCATTACAGCTTCAAGTGGGAGACTTTTTTGCATGACACACCTGGCACCCGAATCGCGGCAAACTCAGCGCATTCATAGAAGGACCCTATACTTTCATACGCAAGATTTTGGCAGTTATCTACGAGAACGACCACAGCGTGGCTCCACTAGGTCACCAGACTGACATCGTTCATGTCGGGAGACTTAAACAATATCATCCGCCCCTGCATCTACGTCTCTCTCTCGGGGGAGGGAGGAAGCATGTGATGAACCACACGAGAACGGTGTGGTGGAATAGTATCTAAGGAGGAAGACAAAGACAAATAATTGGTTCATCGTATAGCCATCACGTCTACAGCGTCATATATATATATATATATATATATATATATATATATATATATATATATATATATATATATATATATATATATATTTAAAGTAAGTGTACACTTAAGGGCTCGTTTTCCCGTGTTTTGATACAATATAAAGGGATCTAACAGACAATAATGCCAAGAAAATTATAGATGAAATTATTAGACCGAATTGTATTGTAAATTCTGAAGGAAAAAGAGTGATTGAAACGATAACTTGCCGTGGGCAGTAACCGAACCTGCGACATTCGTATAACGCGTTTGATGCTCTACCACTGAGCTACCACGGCGGCTTTAATTCCAGCCACTTTATAAGGTATATATGTGATTTTGAATGTGAGAGTGTCAGTCAGCGCCCTAAGTAGCCATGGCGGCGTGTGTGGCCCACTCTTTATGAGCCTTTGTGGCGTCTCGTGGCACGTGAACTTATTACGAGTTGGCAGCTGACCAAAAGTCCCTCGTATACAGTCTAAGGCACTAACTCTGCCAGTACGAGACCCTCGTAATGAATAAAGGAAAGAAGTGTATACAAAAGGGCTCGTTTTCCCGCGTTTTAACAGAACCAAGTTTCCGTGCTCTAATGACAGAACCGGTGATTTCGTGGGCACGTTTACCATCCGCGTTGAAGAAAAGCTGACGGCCTTAAAACAAGGAACTACTACCAGGTGATGTTCTGAGAGGGAGTTGAGAATCCGAACGGGACAGTAGTTTTTTTTTTCGCTCCTTTGTTCCTTTTTCTCTACAGACTTCCTTCCTAAGCACCCGCAGCCCTTTTCAGGGCTACCAATGGTCCTTCAATACCGAGCAAACAAGACACCACGCTCCTGCAGTGATTGCAGAAGAGTGCATTGCTCACTATTTGGAAGCCAAGGAGGCCAAATCCTAAGGCTTCGAAGGTCTAGAAGCTAGCCGCTTGTTGCGCTTACCAGCAAAACTCGCCCGTAGGCGCGCAAGGAAGGCATAGTGTACTGAGCACACTTTCCCAAACGACATCAACAGAGACGAAAGCTTGCCCCGCCGTGGTGGTCTAGTGGCTAAGGTACTCGGCTGCTGACCCGCAGGTCGCGGGTTCAAATCCCGGCTGCGGCGGCTGCATTTCTGATGGAGGCGGAAATGTCGAGGCCCGTGTGCTCAGATTTGCGTGCACGTTAAAGAACCCCAGGTGGTCAAAATTTCCGGAGCCCTCCACTACGGCGTCTCTCATAACCATATGGTGGTTTTGGGACGTTAAACCCCACAAATCAATCAATCAGAGACGAAAGCTTAGCCCACCTCTAGTTCCCCCTCAAAGCATCACACGCCACCCTCATCACCTCCTGCCTCCTTGGACGCAACATAGTTGGCAACAGGGAGCGCCTCCGTTCTGATTCTTTGCTTCTCCTCCTCCCACAATCCCGGTCCCCACCACAGCGCCTGAAACACGGCGATCAACCCTCCTACAGTGGACGAACATGGCGGCACCTTCTTATTTAGACCAGTTGGAATGAAATTGAACTTTCTCGCTGCGTCGCGAGATGATATCGCTGCTCTCCTTGCCACACTTCCGAACACTCGGTGCGTCCGTGTAAATTTCCGACGCAACATCGTGGCCGTCGACATCGGTCACTCAGCAGACCTTTCCCTTCAGCACTCTTACAAGTGCGTAGAGTCTGTGACATCCACGTGAAGTTGAAACTTCTCGTCACCTGCACGTGCACCAGCAATATTCATGATGTTGACGTGTACATTCAAGCTGAAGACATCGTCGCCAACTTGGTGTCAGCCGTGCCCGTTGTGTCCTGTGCCAGACAAGGCCAGTGAATCACATAAACCACTCAGGGCACCGTCGTCCCACCGGACGTGTCAATATTCAAGCTACAAAGGCCGGCCCGACTTCGTCTGCCATCGCCCCTCAGTGCGTCAGCTACGCTTGATACGGCCCCGCCACCACGACGTGCTCACGCGATGAGAGCTGCCTTCGTTGTGACGGAAAACAACCCGACGGCCTATACACCCCGGAACAACCATTCTGTCTCAATTTCAAGGGCAACCTTGCAGTTAACGAGCCACACAGTCTGTCCTGCCAGGTTTAGCGCATAGCCGCCGTCATCGTCGCGCTGCCAGACGGCGTCTTGACGCGTCGCCAGGCACTTCAACACGCCAAAATCGCGGTCAACAACACCGACAAGCGGGGCAGTGAGGCGGTGGAGCCAGACCGCTCATTCCGCGACAATATCGCCGGAGGTAGCTTAAAGACTTCGGCGACCGCCATCCACCTCCCCGCGAATATGCCAACTTCAACGAGTTCAGCCCCCACTCCACCCGTTCCTAAAAGGACGCCGACTGCTACCACAAAGCGAATGAATGTGGTGTTGACCGCACTTGCTGTGCCCTTACGTGTAGTGTCGATGACTCTCCGGTTCACGGATCATGTTCCGCGGTACTTGCCGCACATGACTCTACCGCACCGAGGATATAGTCGGCCGGTGGTGCACACACATGAATACCATCAGGACTCGCTTCCGTTCATCTTCCAAAATCAAATTTTTTCGTGCCAGGGCTAGCTCTCAGGAGAATGCTTCTCACACTCCCCCTTTAATAATGCTCCCCTTCGCCCCATATCTCAGCGGCAAGTATGCTCCCCCGCTTTCTCGGTGGCTTTTTCGGATGATTGCGTATTGCGGTGGTTTCGGCGGGCGCTGAGGGCGGCAGAGCAAATGTGTCCTGTTTCTCTTTTTATCATATCTGTTCAATCCTATATCTTCCATGTCGATTACCACCGTCTCTTTTGTTACCTGTTGAGGGGTCCTCTTAAGGATAGAAAGTAACGGGTGGCATTTTTTGTTATTTTTTTCACATAATTCCTTAGAAAGAGGGAAGTGGGCATGATCATAGTCTTGCTGACACAAACTGTTTGGTGCTAAACATGCTGTTTATAGCAAATTAAAGTGAACGTGGAAGAAAGGTTTATAGTTATTCCCTTCACGTGCGGTTCTCGCATAGGAAATAGCTTTTAAAATACCGTAGTGAAACTTTATCAATCGCCGAAATAATGCCTTTCGCCATTTATGAACCACTTGTGTATTTATTATGTAGGCCGCAGTTTTGTATAATCAGTGATGTCTATCTAATACTGTCTCTTTGTTTCAAAGAACGGGCATGAAACCACGTGTTGTGTTTTGGTATGTGCTGTTGTTGCAGAATATTTGGATCTATCGATCTGCTGAAGAGTTTTCCATCCTCAGCATGGCAGGAGATTAAGTGTGGTGTGAGGAATAACTCATATCCTGGATTAAAAATACATAACTGGCTACTTGTCAACAAACTACTGAAAAAAGGCAGACAAAAAATAAACAAACCAAAATGTGAGTATTTTATCTGCCTTACCATAAAGAAGATGTTTTCTGTTGAATTCTGAAGTAGTGCACGCATGGCGTCTAGCAGAGTCCTACCATGCGTCGTGGTAATCGGGCCTTGACTATGGCAATGACAATCGCCTTCGCAATCTGCTCGAATTCACACACCCTCACCGCATAGCCAGACATAAAGTTGACGAAGACTCCACGCGACAGCGGTTGACTACGCTGCTCGCACGATGAAACTCCGTTCGCGAAGGGCTCTTCATCGATTTCTTTCGAAGCAGTGGAGGCAGCTACGCTGGCTCGGCGCTCTCTCCTCCTTCACCTCTAATCTTTCTCTCTCTGTCTCTCTCCTTCTCTCTCAAAGAGATGGAAGAGCAAGCGAAGCACCCAGAACCGAATAACCGCACAGACATGTCAGCAATGTGCCGCCCTAGTAATCCCGTCTGCGAAATGGCTAAAGTGGGTGGTTTCACCCTCACCCACCAGATGTTCCTTACGCGTCATGACTAAGAGACACAGCCGTTGCTTTTTTTAAATGCAGCATCATCTACTGAAAGGCTTTTATTCGACTCATTCCAACTTTTATTATTTATGTGTATTATTCGATTAGTTTACCTTTATCACAAATCTCCTTAAATCCGGAATTATGAAGCAAGCGTATCAAAAAACAATAAAATATTTATCAATTTATGAGGACTGATGCAGATAAAAGAATACCATGGTTCTGTATGAATGTTATGTATTGTGTTGGTTTTTCTTTTTCTCTTCCCACATGTGGATTGTGAGTCCTACAAATTATTCCTAGTTTTTTTGTGTGTGTGCAGATGAGTATACTGCGATTTTGTGCATGTAATTTTTTTGTAAAATTCTACTTGTTTTCTTCTAGTTTTTATTGCTATATGACTGTGCATTGATCAGAGGTGTAGTATTTCATTTTCACGCACCCTTTCATAGTTGTGAATATATTTTTCTGCTGCTGCTGCTGTATGGGTGGCACAGCCCAGTCAGGCAATATTTGCCTTTTGCCACGTCTTCTTGGACAATTTTGTAGTTCTTCTATATATTAAGAAATAAAGAAATAAAGATATGCCCTGCCAAGTTTTCAAGATCTTGGCGACGGCACTATTACATACTTCTGGAATCAAGCCGAAGGAAAATAAGAGTTAGAGGAAGTAGGCTGCGAAATTCAAGAATATATATGTGTTCACAAAAATTGTTTGACGTTTTCAATGTGGTTCACAAGTTATACGCAGGTGCGCTACAACATCATTCAATAAAATTAATGTTGGTAAATTTTCTGAATCAGGTAAGGAAATGGAGTGGATTTTGTAATCTTCATAGGTAACGTGAAAGTGGTAGACTACAGAAATACCGTTTTAGGTCATGTATATAACGGAGGCAACCCTATCTCAAGAAGTTTGTATGCACAAGAAGACAGATGCGCATCGCTGGTAGAAATGACGGCTGTGTGAAATTGGAAACGCCGTAGCAGTGTTAATGACAGAGCTGTGGTCACATTGACGGCACAGCAACAGACATAACACTATGAAGAAGTTGGTAGGATGTAGCATTTAGGTAACAGCAAACTGTTGACAACACGATCAGGCAAGTCGTGACTCGAATGACGTCATAAAAAAGAAGTCCCAATGATGCCGTTATGGCGACTACAATGTGATTGGTGGAAACAGCAAATGCAAAATAAAATTGTAGTATACAGTGTTACATCGACAAGAATCATATGTACCGTGCAGACATTAGAGAAGTGACAATAGTACAACATCGATGCCGTGTGTGTTTAGAAAAAGTGGTTAACGATATTGCGTACTTGATACTTTACTATGGGAAAGCATAAAGCCATCCCGGGGGCCCCAAACTTCCTGAGGCCAAATGATGCTCCAGCGGACATTGTAGTAAATGTTATATGTTAAAAGAACCATGTCAGTTACATCAGGCATGCATAACATTTATTTTGGTCCTTTGATCAGACCTCCATAACGTTTTCAGTCTTTGCAGACACTCGCATACTGAAATCGGAAAGCACTAGCATAAAAAATAAATGTTACTAAGCAGTAGAAATGGCACCACATGAGGCTAGTGATTCTTTTTATTAACTCACGGCCTTTTATTTATCGTATGAATATATGCGGGACATAAAAAAAGAATCTAGAAATTTAATACCTGCTGATGCAAAGCCTGCACTTATGTCATTGAGAATGAGCCAATGTCTGGGGTATAACCTGTAATATAAATTATTTGACTAAACAAAAGAATAGTATTTTAATTCTTGTTTTTTCATGAAACCTCAGTAAAAGGCAAGTAATAACGGTGCCATTATAGGCGTGGAGGTCGTTATTGTAGCGTTTTAGTTGTAACTAATTCTAGTAGCTGTGATTCAACAGTGAAGATAGTAATGTGGCTGGAAAGGCACTTTCACTCCGACAGGTAGCAAACCTGCCTCCTTAGCATTACACGCCCGATCCATACAGCTGACACACAAATACTGCTACGACGGTAGTCATCTCTTTGTCTTCTTTATCTGATTTTTCTGTTCATGTAATTTGTGTGTATTAGTCAAGGCCTCTCATTGCCATGATGATGAGTGTACAGCACTTTTTTTTTAACACGAAAGTATTTTAAGACGGACTCTGTCGAAACTTCAGTGACATATTCTATCACGAAAATGATGTCAAAAAGTGCACACCAACCGATTCGTCAAAAAGTTCCGTCAACGCGGGAACCGAACTCGCGACCACTCGGTCAAGAACACCAGATGCCGCTCACGCTACTCGCTGCGACACGGTCATACACTGCGGGCTTTGCAAACGTGTCTTCTGTATCCTACGTCTTTCTCTCGCAGTGCTCTTGGTCGGCGTAAAGCCTCTTTATCTGTGGCTGGTGACAAGCTAAGTATAAGCTACACCCACTTACCTCCCAGTTCTTCCGTTTTTCATGTCCTCCTCCACCGCCCACAAAGCCACATTGCCCTTATTCTCAATGGCTCTGCTCTACAAAGAATGTCGTTCTAGGGATGTAGATCATGGAAAGTAATTCATAATTTTCACGCATATGACCATTGTATTGCAATACGTCATCGATATTGAAATAAAGGCACCAAAGCTATAGACAGAAAAGCTCAGGAAGTCACGGTATTTGTCGTACCCTATAATTCATATGAAGTACACGAGGTGATTACCGCTGCAGTGCCTTAGTTGATAGAGCGTCCGACACGTTGTTTCACGGTTGCAGCTCGGTCCTTGCTATTAAAAAGCAGCCTTTTTCTCAACTTTTCTTCTTCACAATTACGTTATAATTACCACTTACAATATCTGGTGTACGTTTTTTGTCGGCACAAAGTCGGGTGGCATCACTGTCTGTGAGTTTTCACAAATACTTTGTCAATGAAAAAAAAACGCGCCGTTAGATTTTCCCCTATTCCCTTCATTCCTTGCCAGGGCCTCGATCACGCAAACCTTATACCTTCATTAGGTAGGTGAAGGAGCACTGCTCGGCAGCCAGCCCATGATAGCATTAATGGCTACGTAACGTCATTGGGCAAAAAAAGAGGGTACCGCACTTGCCGTAATGGCTGCCCGGAGCACCGACAATCACTCTCAATTTTAGCGCAAGAATATACCCAATAAACGAGACGCTGGGATCACTGCCGCTGTAGCTCATTTAGTAAATTCTCGAACGCAGATTCGGTCCTCTATCAGAGACAGCTATTCTTTCGTCCACTTTCTTCAGATTTGCAATACCAGCACTACTAGCATCTCGTATACTTTCCTTGGCGTCATTGTCTGTTGGTTATTATGGGTATTGTATCTAACAAATAAAACAAATCCTCAAATTGCCACTTCATTTTTTTCATATGCATCGCACCATTCTCCTATACTGAAACAATACTTGCGATAAACTTTGTTTTTCTGCATGCAGAGCCGTTACTGTATATAGTTGTTGAACTATAGTAGCAAAATTTTATTCGAGGTGAGATATATCGCTGCATACTTTTTCAAAAGTTCCTGCGTCTTGGACTATTCACAAACAATTCTCGCACAAAAAAAGGTGTAATATGAATTTGAACTAGTTCAAGCAGTGGCCAAAACAAAGAGTGTGTGCACGAAACTTATGCATTTGGAAAACTCTACCAATTATCTTGAACGTAGTGTGCTCTTCAGAAGTAAAAATACGACTGGAAAAAAAGAGATGACTAAAGAGATCTTTGAAGCAGTCGTACAGACGTGTTCATCCCACTCACCGGCTGAACGTTGAATGAAAGTGCGGGAAATCACGAAAGAGCTTCTGAACGTGAGGTGGAGCGCGTTGTCGATGAGTGCCCACCACTTAAATTAGGGCACCACTGCTTCATCTGTTCAAGCATTCTTCACAGAGATCGGCTCGATTGAGTTTAAACCTATAGCCAAGTTTTAACTCGAAAGCACTTTGCAGGAGTCAAGGTCTAATTTAGGGAAGTGGTTGTTGAGCACAATGCAAAGAGTATAGCGCGCAAAACCACTTCCCGAATGGTTCGGTGTGTTTTTTTTGACGAGCTGCAGGCCATGAACAACTTTTAATTTCCCACCCGTTCATTTGACATAACTTACGTGTATAGTTAAGAGTTTTCAGAAATGGAAGAATGGTTACTGCACCACAGTATTTCACGGTATGATTATATCAACTTCAAATAAGAAGTATGGAAGAAAAATATTCCAGTAGTGTAAAGATAGATGCTACGTGTAGCAATTGGGTGTTTTGTTAACGTTCGTCTACAGCGCAGGCTTTAAAATGATTCGTTCTTTAACGAATGGCATGTTTTGGCATCTTCTGCTGATTGAAAGCATGAACTTTACTCCAAAGTAGGTTTTTTTTATACCATTGGATTTACTAATACAGAATATACATGGGAGACAAAAAATGCAGTCTAAAAATTCATTTTCACGCACCAGTGAAGTTGGAAGTAGTGCGCACACAGTGCTGCACTTTATTGCAAATATACAAAGCAGTTCAGTTTCACATAAAAATGGTTAATTGTTCAGCAGTAATAATGGGCCCGTGGATACTGGGACCGAAGTAATTCACCATAAAGACTCACAGCCATCAATCTAAAATATAAGACATCATTCACTTCCGTATTATTGCCATCGTGGACTCCATGTATACGCCCGCTTGCCACTCGTTATAATAATAATAATAATAATAATAATAATAATAATAATAATAATAATAATAATAATAATAATAATAATATAACAATAATAACACCCCATCAATTATTTCTTTACCATGCCCGGGAACAACAATGAAGTCTTAGTACTGGCGCACACAGAAATAAAACAATTCAAATAAAGAATACAAACAATAAATAAAACATGGCAGCTTTAATTTTGGAACGCTGCCCAGCATGATGTATATCTCCTAGAAACAGCTAGAGCATGTTGTTTTAGTAGCAAAGATCGTCTTAATCTAACCTTGTCCTGCGTCATGAGTAACCGCCAGATCGTACTGACTAGTAGAATAGATGACGCTGTCTCGTCACCATTTCTCGACTCATTTCTTAGATGGCGTTGGTCCAATAGAACTATGTGCAATAGGACGGACTCATGTACGGATGGTCAGACAGACAAACAGACAGACACAGACAGACACAGACAGATAGACGAACAAACGAACGCATTCATGCACACACGCATGGAAGAACGCGCGTATGCACGCATGGATGGAAGGGCGGATGGACAGTTCCACGGACGGACGCGTGGATGGATGCACTGAAGAACGGGCGAAAGCGCGCATGCACAGACAGTCGGATGGACGGATGGACGGGTGAATGGTTACGTGAAAGGACAGACCAATGAGGGCACGGACAAACGCACGGATAGACGAACGCTTCGTCCCACTGATCATCATTCACTCCATAGATACGCAGTGATTTTTTATTGCACGGCGTAAAAAATTGCGCCCGTGGTGTCTGTCTCCTGCATGCGAGCCACGGCTCGCATGCAATTTATGTAGACTCACGCTACAAGTAACTGCCATTTTTCCCACCTTGTATAGGTATATTTTGTAGCAATTTTGTACAATGTAAAAATCAGATTGTGTAGATAGCACTAAGTACATTAGACAGCCAGCTATGACTACAAATATAGTTTAAGATACCCTGAAAGTATTTCCCAAAAGTGATGCGGGCGCAAATAACCGAAAAGATATACACTGCACCAGAAAACGTCGTAACAATAAAGTGTTTCCAAAACACTCCCTAGAATATCTTTTGTCTGCAGAAGATATCTTCACAATAACCGAAAGGTGGGCTGTGCCTCGTTTATGTTCAAGACAAAACTGACGGAAATGGGCAGGGCAGGGTCGTGCTGGGTAGGGCCCTGACCATTCAGACCTAGGTGGACTGGAGCATGAAGTTGTCGGGCCAGGCCGGTGTTGGGCCAGAAAAATCGGCACGTGCAGTGCTCTAATACCGACACGTTCGTACTGAAGCTGAATGCACGAGAAAACTGCGTCCTGTAACTATACGCTGCCGCAGTAAGCTTTATTCTGTGAAACCACAATTTATTCACACTAGGAGTGTTCACACAATCTATCACGTCTCTGGAGCGATCCTTATTTGTAGCAAGTTTGAACACTTTTCTCGAAGTTGCAATGTTTTCAATCATGTTAACACTTGGTGGAAAAAGGGTCAGAAGCCAAAATAAAACAAACTTCAGGTGAATGCTTCATGCAAGAATTTCCACGCTTACATTGGGCAAAGTTTAATAAATTAGTAAACCGCTTGTCTATGGGTCTGTAAATAGAGCTCCAGTTATGGTGCATTCAGAAATCATAGAGGTAGATGTATTTTGTTAGTTTATTTTATAGATATTCTTGTTCTTTTGTTCTATACGCATAATCACAAGTGCGCCTATGAAAGTTCTACTCTTCAGACAACGCACATGCCATTCGTCTGTTCTTTCAAAACAAGAACATGAAACGACTTTGTTACACAGTTACACCCAATAAGATAATTCTTCTTTGTGAGACACAGCCTGGTGAAAACAACTCACAATGAAGCCAAGGAAGAACACTGGTCTTTTCTTTATTATATCCCGGCCATGTCCGAAAATGAGGAAGGCGGGTCTGCGCATATGAAATACAGCTGCTACTGGCAAGTTCCGTTCTCGTAGACCACACAGGAATGACATGGGGCTAAATATTTATTTATTGCTAAATATTTCTGAGAACTCAGTGAAAGGCGTAGCTTCAATATGTCAAGAGACAGTAACAGTAACAGCAAGATACTGTTGTCGCAATGCTTCCGTCTTTTCTGCACGCGTGGCCAAGTTAGGCAGGATAACATTTCTCTTGCTCTAATATTTGCTGGAATATTATCAATCTTCTTGTATATCATAGATGGCACTTAAATTAAGTAAAATTGATGCAGCTCAATTTTCTCGAATGTGCATTTTTATGGGAAATCGCGCAGTTTAAGGAATAGCAGGAAAATTTGGCTTCCATGGGGAATAGTTAATTTAGGCAGGCAATTCAGTTTTGCGATAATAGAATAGTAAGCTTTTTATTTAATTGAGGTGGTTCAAGCCGAAGTATGCTGTATAGATGATTCCATGTGTCTGTTTGTTTGCTTGCGAGTGTTTATGAAATGCGAAATTGAGAAATTTCTGGGCGGGGTTAACTTTGCGTCGCTGACTTCGCCACTGTTTAAGACAGCCCTCTATCGAAAAAATTGCCTTGGAGGATACTGGAAAACATGGTGCGTGTAGTGAAAATAATAGTGGGCATGGGGGAAATTATGATGGATATGGTGGGACGTAGCGGAAATTATGGTGGATATGCCGGGACATACTTGGTGGTATGGTGTACAGAAGATGGGTAAAGTGGAAATTATGGTGGAAAGTAGAGGCTAGATAGTGGGCAATCATAAGACACTCTGCCCACCATTGCGAAAATGCTGGGAAGCACTAAGCAGATGATGGGTGCTGCTTGTTATGGTGAGCCACATGGTGTACCAAGCTGAGAAGCTCTGCCCACCGTTGCGATAATGCTGGGAAGCAGTAAGCAGATGATGGATGGGCTTATAATGGCGGGCAATATATATAGTGTACCATGCTGGGATCTGTACACTACATGTTCTACTACCATGATTTCCACCAAAGCTTAGGCCTACCGACCGAGCCCGCACAGTTGTGTTATCCGTGCTTCTGGGTTTCAGAATACACGATTTCGACGATTAGGAATGACAATACAGCACAGTAATGGCATCAATTATCCTAAATAAAGCATTTTTCATTGTGTATGGTGTCCGCTCAACACGCAACAAACATCGATGCGACGCGATTAAAGCACTCCCAGAGAACGTAATTAAGTGTCTTCTCACCGACAGCCGCCAGTCACACTCACCGGCACTACTCTAGCTTTTATGCGAGAACTCAGACGTGGCGATTCGTATGCTTGGGTAACAAATATGATAGCGTAATGTTTCCGGCACACTGCATTCGTTTTTGCCAAGCCGTTATGTAGTTGTTGCTATAGCGAAAGAGCTACAGCATAGCGCTGGCACGACCACCCTCTACACTGCACGAAAAACCTCCCAATACTTAATCAATTAAATTAGGCGGGCGTATCCATGGAATGAGCCTAGAAGCGTCAAAAAGCGTGAGCAGATGTCGCCCTTTAGAACGAGCGCAAAACGGATATTAAACTTGGCAGACCCCACCGGTAAACTGTTGCTGCTCCACAGTCCACTTCGTTTTTTTTTTCTTGCAGTTGTGAATTGTAGGAAAAAATAGCACTGGTGCCATTAAAACAGTGGCAATCGTTACAGGCAGCAGTTGCTTGTGTTTAATAAATGTGTAATTTTAGTAGGAGGTGCAGATCTCGTCTATGTCTTGTACACCACAAACATAACTGAAGTTGAACCGTAAGTTCGTATGTCAACAAGCTATTTAACACACAACAAAGCTCATGTTGGTATGGCGCAGTGCACTCGCTTCAATACATCGTGGCCTGGAAGATTGGAAACAGTGAGCGGTGCAATGGAGGTGGTAAGAGTGTACTCAGTACGTCCTTATACGGCACCTTGCGAGATACTGTATACAGGTATGCCCAAAAATGTACATTCCACCGAATTCAAAAACATTCTTCTATAAACTCCACTCTGAAACTTTGGCGGTAAACACAAGGTTAGAAAGAAAGGGTATTTTCATTCCGTCTGTTAACTGCCGTCTATGTGATGTGCCGGAAACGATTGAACATTGCTTTTTGTTAGCTGCAATGATGCCATACTGTTTTGGGATGTCCTTCAGCGAGCACTGGATAAACGTATTGTCATTAATCCTCACACAATACGTTATCTTCTACCAGCAGCGCTTGATGAAGTACCTTATGATATGTTTTTTCTCATGGGTATGCACAGCTTGTGGAAGACAGGAATGCAAGACCACAATGCAGAGCCCACCACCTCTTCAAGCGCACACTTCATTCAAATGGCTATCCACCTAAAAAACATTTATGACGAGCTAGACTTTACACTGGACTGGTACTCCGTGTTAGACAACTGTTTGACCTCACCCCTTTTTTGTTGGTATAACACGATGTGAAGAACTCTGCCTGGGAGGAACTCGTGCTGTGTTAGCCATTGAGTGTTTATGAGTAACGCTTGAGCGCTTACTTTTTTTTATTTGATTGTACTTTTGTTCGCTTAATACTGTCTTTATTGCGCAAGTACTTTATTAAATACCACGAAAAAAAGAGTTGGTATGGCGCAGTGGTTAGTGTCTCCGAAAGGGAATCCGCAGGTTGCAAGTTCGGTCCTCCGCGGCCACTTTTTTTTTTTACGGAATGGGTGTTTTGTACACTGTTTTTATACAATTCTTTTTTATTTTTTGTGGAAGCTCGTCACGGCGATTCTGACACGATTTCGCGCTCAAGCGTTGCCGGCACTGCAGCACCCACCATATCCCACCATGTGTCATGGTGGACGTTTCCCACCATTCACCCTCTACATTAATCCACTATAATGGTGGGTGGTGGTTTACACCATGCCAACCATTCGTTTTTTTCCGATAGGGCCTCCTTATTGGTATGTTCGAGAAATGTAACGTCGTATATTTGCCAATTGCAACCCGCACTCAACGTCGCTGTATGATGCTGCAATTATTAGGAAAAACTTATCATAGGCACCAACACAGCAGTATCGATTCTATTCAAACCGTTCATGCATAACTGTGAGCTTACGGCAATATAACGCCATCAACACTATTCTCTTTATTTCAAGAATTTACAACAGAAAAAAAACGCAAATCCGGCTTGCAAGGGTTTTCACATGCTTTGCGTGATAGAATTTACGGACATGCTGAGAATATTAAATTGAGCCTTCCTGAAAAACACTCATAAAAAACAATAGCGTGACTCAATAACTGCACCCATTCACAATGAGGGCTCGGACATTTTGCCTTTTTGAAGGTAACTGCGGCCACGCTACCTACTCATAGTCGACGCAGTATGACAGGCGAATCCCAGCAGCCTTCTTTTGCACGTGACATTGTCACGCGATGTGCCATCTTAGCACGCACAGTGAAAATGAGGCCAAGTGAACGTGGGAGTGTCTATGAGCGCTGGTTGAGCGAAACTCCGTGAAGAAGAATGCGTATATTCCATTAGGTACCACCAAGCTATGTTGAAACTATATACCCTTTAATGACGTAAAATTTGTGTTGTACCTGTTAAGCATACCTAAATATGGTTACTTGCTGCTATGGTGCGGTCGCCACAAGAATGCGGCGGGCGGCATAGCTCTGGCTGTATTCCGTGGCTGCATTCAAGGCAGAAATACAAGTTTTGCTCAGACACACACAAACACTCATGTAGGCTGAGACAACCTTCAGGCCTCCGCACTGTTCTTTATTCACACTTAAGCCAGAGCCCCTCTGCTTGAAGCCAAGAGGTGATAATGAGTATAAACAAGTGAGAAGTTGACTAATATGCATAGGGCTTACACTCAATACCCCGCGTGATGAAGCGTCTAGCCAGGCCGCAACTTAGGCTTGTGAGAGACGTCGCACGAAAAGCTTTAGACGGGAAGCGTGGATGATTTCCGAAGCACGGCAACGACGGTCGCGAGAAACATTAACAGGAGTGAAACGATAGTCCACAGGGGACGTTTGTTCAGTAAATATGTTGGGACCAAAGATTTGCGACTAAAACTATTCACACAGGCCTTGAATTTGAGTACATGTACAAAGGATACCTTGTCTCCAGACCAAAAAGAGGCGTCATGATGCCAGATGTAATACCGCTTCTCTCGATTATGTTAACTGGCATCTGTACTGAGCCGAGGAATTTGGCGACAATTTTCAAGTTTTCAAACAAACTGTTCTGGCGTGGTCGTAGAAGTGATGGTCGAAGGGTGGAAGAGGGAAGCGTCGATTGAGATTGTTAAAGAAGTGTGAGCACGCAGTGGTGCGTTGGGCTGCGGTGTTATGAGCGAACGTCACAAATGGTGAAAGTATGTCCCAGTTGCCTTGAGCAGGCCCCATATACATGGTTATCGTTTCAGTGTTACGTGATATCAGTGGTCTGAGGATGGTATGCTGATGTCCTGTGATCCATGCCACAATTTTTGAGCAATTCTTTTACTGTGAACAGGAAAGTATTGCCACGATCTCTTAAGAAAACATGCACGACAATGGCTTCGAGAAACAAGACTGCCGCGTCAGACACTCACTTGCAGCGTAGAGGAGCCATCTCCGCGTATGGCGTGATGTGTTCAATAGCTCTCACGATCCATCAATATCCAGCAGATGTTACTGAAAGAGGTGTGACTAGGTATATTCCAACAGCAGCAAAAGGTTTTTCGGGCATGGGAGTGATAGTAACAAGCAACAGAAGTTGAAGTTGGTCACTTTTACCGTTGACAGAGTGCGCCAGAATAGACGTACTTTGCTTATAAGAGGTGGAGTGGCCAGGCCAGAAGAAGCGGCTTTTAATGCGGCTGTACGTTTTCGTACATCCCAATTGCCCAGCTGATAAGTTATCGTGAAGGGCCTCAAGGCCTTGCGCTCAAAGCGAATGTGGAAGAACGGAAACTCAACGGTGTCTATTCTCATTATAAACAATTCGGTGTACCACGTTGTTTTCAATCTTGAATCACCTCAGCTGTTGATGCAACCTGGCATTAGGTGGTGTGGCCTTGCCGCAGAGGCCTTGAACAGTGCGCTTGTAGTATGAATCTTGCTTTTGACTGGAGGAAACAAAGTGTAGCGATTAGAAGAGAGTGGGCCAGCAAGCATCAGTTCCGAGAACGTCAGTGGACGTGGAAACTCGAAGCTAGTTTCGGTTTCAAAGAAGATGCACTCTCGTAGTGGTTGCCGGGCATCCTAAGATCTGGTTAAACAGAGTAACGTTCATGTGAATCCTCGCAATTATTGGCTTTCTCAAGTTTTTACCAATAAAAATGCATATACCTTTGTAAGGAACTTTTTTGTTTATATGTGTTCTCGTATTCCATATTTTGTGAATTTTAAATCTGGTGAAGCGCGGGATGTGATTCACTTTTGTTCTTAGCATAGTGTAACCGTGGTTCTTAGTAAACGTTGTCTTTGTGCTTGCCTCCTTTCCTTCTCGCCCTTCGCTCAGCGATATCAGAAGTGAGATCGCGCTCGGTTATATCACTCGGTTGGCGTGCATGCCAACAACAGGAAAGATAAAGACAGCAAGTGGTGGTGTGCAGAGAACGGAAGCTGCAGTAAGCTACGCCAAACAAGTGAACCACACATTTTTCAAAGATGGCTAAATCGGGCAACACAAGTTTTCTGCGGCTCTGAAGTGTGCTTACCCGGTGATTTCTAGTTCCGCGAAGATTTCTCAGCGCTTCCTAAAGGCTACGGGTGAACACAAGAACTTCGACCAATTATTGGAGCCGGCATTGATTTTGCATGAGATCATATGAGTAAACTCCGTTCTCCGCAAGTCTGACCAGACTAGGAAAAGTGCAGTGTCACTTGACTAACAGGTGAAGGCGGCAGCCAAGCGTCTGTTCGGAAAATTCGTTGATTGAAAGGCTTCAATTCGAGTCAGCTCAGCTAATTGAGTTCGGTTGGTATGTGGGGTTTAACGTCCGAAAACTACCATATGATTATGAAAGATGTAGTAGTGAAGGGCTCCGGAAATTTCGAACACCTGGGGCTCTTTAACGTGCACCCAAATCTGAGCACACGGGCCTACATTTTCACCTTCATGAGAAATGCAGCTGCCGCAGCCAGGATTCGATCCCGCAACTTGCGGATCAGCTGCCGAGTAGACCGCCATTAGACCCCCATGGCGGGGCAGCTACATAAGTTTAAGCTCCTTTACTTTTGGCGTGTAGTTCAAATTATGCAAAGTAATTAGGGACTGCTTCTTGCTTTTAAAATTCTCGCAGCCGCTTTATGAAAATTTGTTAGTCTTTACTTCTAATACAGTCACTCAAAACACGTGGTAGACTGATGCTTCAAATTATTATTGCAGAGAGTGTCGGAGGAACCAACGTTTTGTCAAGTGAACTTTTCTTCGTCGCGGCAACGCCATTGCCTTAACGAGGACAGGTGAACTTGCCGAAACACTGTTTCCAAGTGACATTTTTTCTAAAAAAACTTCTGATAGCTACTAGCCTCTCTGTGCCTCTGAACTTCTGTCTCGTTTGGTACCCTAATCTTGTGAGAAAACTGTCTTCGCCGTCATAACAAAAATGATTTAGTCAAATACGAGCTGTCGTACTCGCGATTGTTAATAATTTTTGCATATTCTTCTAAAATGTTTCCTCTTTATGTCCGTATGTCAGATCTAAGTTAAAGCTGATTTTATTGATTGACACTTTCAGACTACCTGTATGTCTTTTTTTATACAAAACGTGTATAAAAAAGTTCATTTTTCTTGTGCTAATGGAGTTCCGCCTTGTACTTATACATTAGTCAGCTTAACTTGCGCCTATTCAGAACACACGAACAAAATTGGAAAAAAATATAAAAATTTTGCGAATGGCCGCCTCACCCAAGCGGCCAGTACACCTGAAAGAAAGCATGAACGTCTTCCGCTCGTATGCGAAGTGGGAAAAGAGGGCTTCCGCGGCAATCCTCCTCCTCTTGATTTTTCATTCTTTCAATCATTTGGTGACCTCACAAGTGACGTCATCAAAGCAATTTTCTGTTCATAAGTTATTTCCAGCAAGATGTGCGGCCACCACCAGTGCTAAAAGCGCCGCTGTCTCTGCGTATCAGCGTGCGAGAGCGAATACATGAGAGGTATAGGGAGTTTCCGTCCCCTTACGATGCCTCATTATCATTTGACGAGAAATAAAGAGGCTTTCTCGGCGTAGACGGTGGTGAGCGAGGGCGACAAGAAAGGGCGCTGGCATGTCAGAGCTTTTTTCAGAGATTTGTAGACGACGTCAATGTGTATTGTTTTAGCCGAAACACCCAGTGGCTGAGGCGTCCAGAAAAATGCTTTAGCGATGATAACAAGCATAATACTGGTGGTTGTTTGTTACAACAAAATAGCATCTGTGAAGCTATGGTCAGATTTTTCTGTATTTTTCCAATTACAGCCAGGTATTCTTGTTCATCAAACGAGTATTTCTGTTCAGTATCCGCGAGTGCGTAGCTAGAATTGGTGACTACTCTTTCGCGACCAGTTTTATCACGCTGTACTAAAACAGCAACGGTGTAACGGCCCCTCGCACTGGTGTGCAGGCAGATAGGGGCGTCCTCGGCGAAGTGAGAGAGGACGGGGTCACATGTGAGCGCTGCTTTTAGGGTGTTAAAAGTGGAGTCACAATCGATTGTCGAAGCGAAGGTTGTTTCCGACGTCAGCAGCTTGTTTAGTGGTGACGCAGTGGAGGCGAAGTCGCGAATGAAGTGGCGGAAATAAGACGCAAGGCCCAGACAACTTTATTGCTGCTTTTGACTGTGCGGCAGAGGAAAGTGCGTCACAGGCTTCATCTTTTTGGGATATGGTCGATGGCCATCTTTACTATGTGACCTAACATTATGGTGCTTTTTTGAGCGAATTGATGTTTTGGTATAGAGTTGCAGCCCAGCGTTAGAAAGAAAAGTGGAAACTTTGTCGAGCTGCTCAAGATGCTGTGGTAAATTGGAATAAAAATTACTATGTAATCCAGATAACATAAGCAGGTTATCCCCTTAAGGTAACGACCGACGGTGTCCATGATACGCTCCAACCTTGCGTGGCTATGCATAAACCGAAGGAAAATAAATTGAACTCATAGAGGCCATCATGTGTTCTAAAGGCCGTCTTGTCCTTGTCCGATTCATGCATAGGTATTTACCGATTGCCTGAGCGGATATTGAGGTTTGAGAAATATTTATTGACCTAGAGTGAGTCTAGGGCATCGTATATTTCTGGCAACAATTATCCATCTTTGCATGGGCTTTTAGTTATTGAACCGTAATCGACGCAACATTGTACCGAGTCGTCCTTCTTCTGGACCAGCACAACGGGCGACAACCAAGAACTTGACGATAGCCAAATGATAATGCCTTTCAGCATGTCAGTGGCGTTGCACTCGATGATTTCGTGCTCCGCGGTAACCACACGGTATGGTCGGTGGCGTACAATAGAAGTGTCCTTGGTTTTGAGGTGGTGCTCTGCAATGGACGTGCGCCCGAGAAAGTTGGAGATGAAAAAGTTGTTTTATGGCCTTATCAGGCGCTAATACACGTCGCAATACACAGACAAAAACAATCTTCCGTTTGACAGCTCAAGATGGTGACGCTGCGACATATTATGGAAAATAATCTACATTTTTTGCTAAGTATAGGAAGGAGTACGCTTCGTTATTTTCAATACTATACCTCATTCCCAGTGTGTAGTGGTTAATGGAACATATCTTTTTCAGCCACATCAAATATTCTGAGATAATTTTCACATTGAAACATTTTAAGTGGCACTCAAACTATCTCTAGAAATTGGTGCTTTTCAGCGCACACATCGAATGAGTATTCCGCACTGTTCGTGTTTGTACACGTCTCTGAATCTCTCCAACTGGGCTTATAATAAAGAGCTACTCAGCCGTAATATTTCTTTGTCGAGAGCTCCCTAGCTCCCCTTCATTAATCTTTGTTTGGCCTTCTTCCTTAATTTTAGTGTTCCTTCATTTTCACGCCACATCTCATACTATGCACCACTGCTAGTTTCAAAGCAGAAGCGTGTTTCTTCATATTTCAGACCACTCCTGCACGTTGCCAGCTTTGCTCGTTAAAACACGGGGATCGTATATTAAACAACATGGCAGACATTAGATTGGTAATAAAAACACGAATAATGAAAAACACGCTTGATACTAAAGAAAACACAATGATCCTGGTTGGCCTTCCGGAATAACACTGAGATATAAAGCAGTTACCCAACAAACTTAAATTTCGAAGGTGAGGGAAGGCGTTCTACATACTACAGGTTGTGTTTACTTGTCCGCGAACATGTCGTATAAAAAACCGGATGGATTTTTGCCGAGTAGCAATGTATATTTGAAACAATGAAAATGACTTGGTAGCTCGCAGAAACTTTTTGTTGTGTTCTCACTGCCGACTGTTGCGCAACATGCGAATTACCTGTGAGCAATGCATAGCGTAGAACGTGAATTGATTGATAGATATGTGGGGTTTAACGTATGCATGGCGTAGAACGTGCATTGATTGATAGATATGTGGGGTTTAACCATATGATCATGAGAGGCACCGTGGTGGAGGGCTCCGAAATTTTCGACTATCTCGGGTTCTTTGCCGTGCTACCCAAATCTGAGCACATGGGCTTAAAGCATTTCTGCCTCGATTGGAATTGCAGCCGCCGCAGCCGGGATTCGATGCCACAACCTACGGGTCAGCAGCCGAGTACCTTAGCCACTAGGCCACCGTGGAAGTGCAGAGCATCGAACAAAAGTTCTTGTAACTTTGGTGCACGCTTCGTTTTATCACACTATCGCGTACTGATTTCATTGCTATTGCTTGCGTATAAAGCAGTGACAGCACAATTTTATAAACCTTACTGCAGTTGTAAATTATAAAACGGACAAACCGAGAATTCATTAGAGACCTGACTTTCGACAATAAAAGGCTTGTGTTAGACAATGTTGGAGTTACTAGTAAAATATACTGCAATTCATGCTAGTAACAGAGTACGTGAAAAAAATTTATTGGAACTTTGTTGCACCACAAGAAGAGCTCATTTTTTCACCATCGCAAAATGATATGCCTGTATTGCAAGCCGGGTTTTAGACTTCAAAAAGCATGATATACGAGCCTAAGATGGGCGGGCACAACATTTAGTTACCTAAAACCACAATGACAGACACTATAAATATTCACATATATTCTAAGGATTTCACAGAAGACTGTGCCTACGAAAGGAAAACCACAACTGCTATGGTTTATGCTGAGGAGGGAATCAGTCCTCCAGTTTCTCTTTGTCAGCATGGTTAGCAAAACATATCTCTGCATATATGCTGTAGCACAGAGAGTCACGAGTTCACTGTCGAATCAAGATGTCCCTGGTTGTCTTTCTTTTCGACATACCGGAGAATGGCAGGGCAGGAGCAGATAAGCAGACATATAAAAAGTAGCAATAAAGGAGGCCTCCTACTGACCGAGTCAAACCGTGTAGAGCCCATTTTTGCACTTTTGGTGAATACCTTACAATTTAGGCTACAAAAACCGAAGAAAAGTTGTGGGTTTACATCCCGATTTTCCTAATACGCTTTTCACTCTCCTTTTTTAAGGCTCGCAGCTGTCTGGTATTCGCCGCCGCTTGCACCATATCAGCGCGCCGTTCTATTCTGGCCGATCCGTCTCATTTCATTGCTGCTATTGCGTTTGTTTCCTTTGTGTTGGTTTGACTGTAGAGCTAGATGTAAACCCAGAGATTGAGGAAAAGATGGTGTGGCCTTGTAACATGATTAACGATTTAAAAATGCCACCAAAATATGAACATTAGGGGAAATAGTGATCGACTATAAATTATTAGGCATCTGTTTAAGCAGAAACACCAAATTAGGTTGGTGTAGGCGCGTTAAAGTCCTATACACTTGAGCAGTAGTGTCGATTGTAGAATGGATGCTTAATTCTGGTGCTCAATAGGGAACAATGCGCATCCTCAGTGAAGAGGAACTGTTAAATAATGGTAAAATTAGAATGAATAAAAACAGTAAAAATGTATAAGGATATACAGCAGGGGTCTCCCGCATTCCTTTGGGAGACCAAAGGGGAAGTAAGGGTCCATCAAGTTGCAGACGCCTAACGGTAGTTGGTCATTGCAGTTGCCTTCAGTTGCGGAGAGCATGGATGTTCAAAAGCGAAGGAAACCGGAAGTTGTCAGCAGTAGTCACATGGAGTCACTGTTGCCTATAGGCAGTAGTAAGTCTGAAACATTCTAGCGCCAACGCTGAGCAAGCACAGTAAAGGTGCTCAATTGTTTTAGTGTCACTGCAACATTTGCAAGCTGGTGAGGAGGAGCGTCCCTTGGCGTACAAACGTGCCGCTGTCCACAAGCACCTCATGCCTAGGCGAAGCATAGTGGTGTGCTCCTGTTCAGCGATGCCGCTGTCTGGGAGATGCTTGGACACTCTGGCAACAAAATGGAGGCTTGTGAGCAGTTGCTTCAACTACTGCCTCAAAACATTCAGAGTCCGCAACATCTCATGCAAGCAGCACCTTAGTGTGGTAGGTGATTGTAGCGAGAATGTCCGCTTGCTTATTTCCTGAAACTCCAACGCGTGCTGGCACCCGATGGAACAAATTTTAAATTCTAGCAGCAGGGAATGTGCACAGCTGGGATCTGGAAAAAGATGCACAAAGCCCATATGGCAGGTCGTTCACGAGGAACTGAAGCGGTTGCTTGAAGTCCGAAATGACTATCACTCTTGCTCAGAAAGGTCCTCAGCAAGGACGCAAGCAACTAGGTGAAGACCTCTAGCTCTGCCACGATGGAGCTTACCCTGAATGAGTGTTGGCATCGTCGGCTTTCAGGCCTAGCGGGGAGGATGCTAACTGCAGCACCGGAGGTGTTGTTCATCCCTGACCCATCAGTAAACTTCACGAGCCTTTCATTGAGCTATTAGCGGTACTTGTAAGCAGTGGCTCGTTCCAGTGCAACAGCCGGCGTCCGCTATGGGTCAAACTACCAAGCTACAAATGGGCGCCCGGTGTACGACGATGCGGTGGAGGCTGGTCACTGCCAAAGGCGGGTGAATTATCATCAGCTCTAAGAGCTCACAAAGGCACCTCATCCGCAATGAGGGTAGGCTTTGAAGTCTCAACAGCACAGCTCTTCCATCCGGAGCACGTTGAAGGTGGTCTCCAATCTTCGGGGCTCGTTTGCGCATCCTCCGAAAAAACAGGCCAATCTTCACTGTCTGCCAGTGTTGCGGTGATAAGTGAGTGCTTTAGAAGCCCCATGATATTTGTGATTGAATTTTTAGACAGTCTCCAGCTGCTCCTTTCTGGATGGTATAGCATTGACCAATGCTAGGGCATGCAGCAGTGCGGGCGTAGATACGGCTCATTTCAAGTAGAGTGCCTACTTTGTAGAGCGGCCACCACCACGCTGATCAGAAATCCATGCATTCCGTGCAGCTTTTAGGTTGCTGCATTGACCACAGGAATCCACGTGAGCCGGTGGTATTTAGTGAGTACTAGGTAGTTGACCACCTCTTTCCAGGATAGTGCGTGCCTGGCGAGCTTCGGCTGCTTGGTGTAGCGCCGAGCAGGTGACAGTGGGTGAACCAGCACGGTTTCCGTCTTCGCCGTAAGGACAATAACAACAATGTTGCAAAAACGTCTACCATTGCGTCCAGCATTCAATGCATCGAGTACTGAAGTGAGGTTCGGACTTCCTCAGTTCCAGGGTCCAGAGCACTACATCGGCGGCATAACTGGAACAGCAATTAAGGAACCGATAGTTCACAGGGAGTGATACGGAAAAGCTTTGCGAGAGCCAGAGTAAACAGGAATCGACTTAGTACCGGCCCGTGTGGAACACCAAACAGGACATTCTTTGGCCCGCTTAGCTCCTGCGCAACACGCACCTGCATGGTTCTACCAGTCAGAAAGGCGTAGCTGAGTCTTTTTAGAATCTTCTCTTGAGCATGAGCTGGTCCGGACAGGCCCCATTAACCTCGTGGGGAAGTCCGTCACGCTAAGTTCCGACGTTCAAAAGCACTAGCGTGACCACAAATCTCCTGGTTTTGGCATGCTAGGGGGTAGCCACCATGTTGGAGACGAAGCCACCTGTGCAGCGATGGTGCCTGAACCTATTCAGCTGCTCTGTTAAGTACTGCATTTAAGGCATTATTCACCGCAAGCTGATGGAGAGCACCATCCCGTCAATCACCCGGTAGGCGGCAGAAGTGAAAGACATTGGCCTCTATGAACCAAAGAATATGACATGCTTCCGTGGTTCAACGCAGGAGTCACCACAGCGACCAACCAGCCCTCCTGTTGGGCAGCGGTGCCTAAATGCTATTGAAACATTCGAGGAGCGGCTTTTGCTCGGCAATATTTATGTTGCGCCGCATATAGAACGTGATGTTTCTTTAGAATATATGGAACGTCTGCTGGTTCAACACTTACGAAAAGCAACACATTGGTTGAGCCACTCAGCTCAACCAATGTGAATTAAACTTGCAGAAATACCATGGTCCATCTCGGCTTCTGCGACCAGTTTGCTTGGATGGCACGCATGGCAGGGACCACCTGTCTCGTTGAAAATTGCAAAGCAAAACCAGGTAGCCTACATTGTCTGCGTAGCATGCCGTTCGAAAAGAACCGACGAGCTTGTGTTCCGCGGTGCTAATTGCTGCTTATTCCGAATCGTGAAAGTGGTTCTCTAAAAATTGGCTCATATCGTCTTTGACGGTAATGTGGTGGTTGTGGTGACTTATTCATAAGAGGGAAGACATCCGGGTAATGCCAGCTACATATCAGGCCTCTTCACTGTCATCGTGACGCCCTGCGTCTTGACTAAGCGAGCGCGCACCGGAGGCTGTGACTCCACTGCCACCATCTTATTTCGTGAAACGATGACGTACACAGCGAGCTTTACATGTATGCAACAGCTTATTTCAACCCTTTGTGCCTGAATCGGCACTTTCTTAACAATTGTATTTTGCTTGAAATTCTTTGGTCATTTACATGAAAGCATTTATTACTGGACGTAGGAAATTATTGTCCGCTATCAAATACGTGACCAATTTATAGGAGTAAAGTTTGGTTACCCAACAAAAAGGCGAAATAAGTAACGTAGATCCTATTATTAAGTTCCACACACACACACACGCGCGCGCGCGCGCGCACACACGCACACACGCACACACGCGCACACGCACACACGCACACACACACACACACGCACACGCACACACACACACACACACACACACACAGTAAAGAAGATGCACTAAGTGTTCCTCTTATTTGCTAAACTTCTCCAGTCTTCTCTTCTGAATGAGTGCGTTTGTTCTGTGGTGCATGTTCATGGATCGGTATACTTGGTAGTCATCCTCAAGTGGTGTCGGTTTTAAATGAAGCTCACACACGTAAGAAAAGATTTAACAGCATGCTTTATCACAGGCTTTTTGCTGCAAGTGCACCTTATTGAGAGGCTACAAAACAGGAAACTTATTTAGATATGCATAGGCATCCGTATTCAGGTAAACAACAGTAGCACATATTTGAAAGACAATAAATTAGGTCAACGTGCTGAAGGTACTGGTACACAATTATAACATCGCCGAGAAATGACCACAGCAGCGGTAAGAAATTATACGTAGTGTGCGTTACAGATAGACCAAAGCATGCACTCTCCCTCTTCCCGTCATTTAAACAAAGGGACCGGAGGTATTACGATAAGTGTGGGTTGCTATGCGCAAATAATGAAATGTTTACCTAACCTGATGGAATAACACCTGTACTGAGAAAACACATTTCCATGCAGTGGTTCTTACTTTATTAAACTGTGTTTCGGTGCGAGCAGCGGAACCTAAAACGCGGCTGACAGAGCGGAGCGTGAAGCTGCATCATCTTCATTTTGTCGTCATTTCCAGCCAAGCAAACCACGTCTTGGCAAATGCGCTCCTCAAAAATGCAAAATCTATGCAGTTCTTATAACTCTATCTTAGGGCCATGCCTTATTGCGCGGATGAGCGCCAGCGCCGTAAAGCTGAAGAAGTGTTCAAGGCCAAGACTTCCACTAAGAGTTCTAGAGCGTATATGACACCAAGTCACAGAAAGAACTGAACGTGCTAAAAGTGGTGCTATCAAAATAACTCAAAATCAAATAGTATGAAAACACACATACCTTCGAATCGCAGAGAACACGCTAAAGAAAACAATGGAACCTTCGGTGCATTGTCAATATCGGTGGCAGCTAGGTTGCAGCACTGACCCGTCGCGAGAGCTTGCAGGTGTACGCTACATGAGCAATCAGTAAACGGACCACTTCACATCACCTCGCAGCACTTCACAGACACAAAAAAACACGTTCATCTTTATGTACTCGCCAAAAGAAACACCAGCATTCCACCAACAGGTTTCGTCGGGCTTAGTAATCCTCATGTCTCGACCGGCTTGACCACTTATGCGCACGTCTACCCGGCACGAGACGCATGTCAAAACTGGGTGTTGTTAGACGCCCCGTCCGGAAAAGTGAGCAACCCTGACTTATTTTTCTAGGTGACATTGACCAGGGTCGGCAAAAAAAAACTGTCGTGTTGATTGTGGATCACGCGACAAGGATAAAAGGCAAGAACCAGTAAGGGAAGCAGTGGCTACGCAACAAAGGCTGTGCTGTAAAAATAAGGAAGTGTCATTCACATGGAATAAAGCAAACGGTAAAATAATCCCATCGGGTGGTCATCGCTATGGAGAAAGGGCCCTACGAGCTGCGAGTGCGCGTGCGAAAGCGTCATTTCACACAAAAAAACCTTTTGTCAATATAATCCTGCATTTTCTAACATTGTTAACAATAAAACAAAACAAGCACCTGTTATATGCATTATATGCACAAGTTTTTATATACGTTGAAGCATTAGTTTCGAGTCACCACGTGTTTCTCTCAGGTCACTCATATGTTTCCATTGCCTAATATAAGAAATGCCTCACTTTAAATCGCATAATCAAATTTACCTTTAGGTCACATAATTATTTCTAACAAGGCTGTGTAACGCAACGTTCCGATTAGGAGTTGCAATTCTGTGCTTGGTACATCTTTATCAACAACGTTACGTTGTCACTTTCACTCAATTTTTATGTCGTTTTACATGTGCGTTTACAGGATGGAAAATTGAATTCAACTTGACGAACAAAATTCCGTTAACCTTAGCAGCATATGTTGCACTGACGCTGGTCCGAACAGAAATTGGTGGTATAAATGCAACCTTGCTTACTCGGTCGCACATGGGCAAGCGTTCCCTATTGTTTGCAACACACCACTTCAAAGACCTCAAAACATAATGACTACTGAAACCAATAACAACGCACACTTTTTAAACACTTCCTGAGGTTTTAAAACGTTCTAAACGTCAGCTGCTTCAGGTACCTAAGTACTTCTGCTAAGCTATGAAGGCACGTCAATAACGAGAAAAAGTGAAAGGCAAAGCAAGGAACGCAATAGAACATATCGGAAGGTCACACGTAGAGGGGCAGGTAGATCGAAACATGTCCCGCAATTCTCAAGCACAAATTACGCACAGAACGTACTCACAGGTACAGATGAACGCAAGTAATCGTCTCTATTGTTACTTCGGTGTGTCTGAGGAGCACGCCTTTTTCACAAACGGAGACCATGCACAATTGTTGTGACCTTTCTGCACCTGGTAATTACAACACAATCTTTCCAGTCCACGCCCAAAGCCAGCCAAGACTTAGTAAGCTACAAAAGCCAAAAAAAGTCGAAATCATAAAAAGCGGAGCATGGCTCTGCTTTTTACGGTTTGAACGTTTTGTAGCGCTTGTAGTATACTAAATCTGTACCAACTTGCCCAACAAGCAACTCTCCAGCCAAGACTTACGACCCTTCTCACCGTAAGATAAGGGCGGTGAGTGAGCGTGAAACCACCTTCTTTCAGCAGGGCAAAGTACGCGTGGAGATGAGAGCATGCGCCGCCGCGTCGTGACAATGTGGCGACGCGAGCTGATTGCCTCATCTTGCTGGTAAAGCTGAAAACACGATAGCTCCCCCCCCCCACAATGCCCATCACCAGCGGTAAGTGGTAGATATAAATAGATTGCCATTTGAAATTTCAAGGACGAGCTCCTCGGTGACTCAGTGTTTAACGCCTCGCACTCACGCCTGCGGAGTCCCAGTTTCGCTTGCACGGGCAGGAGTCTTTTTCTGTATTATTTCTTAATAATGATAGTCCTCTTGCGGACTTTTGACGCAAAACTTCTGGTCTGTCTGTCTGTCTGTCTGTACATTTGTCTGTTTGTCCACGCTCAACGGTACCGGGTATTCTGAATGAACGAGCCGATACTCCAAACGGCGGACCCCATCCGCAGCACACACCATGTTGCTCAAGATTCAGCGTTCATACTTGTGCGACTGTCAATTAAAAAGCAATCAATGCGCATATCTGAGGCACCATCACAACACGTATATATTCCGTAGGTGCGTCTTTCACTAGAAAGTCACACATAATTCTAAAGACCGTAGCACTTATCAATTTGCCCTAATGATGCAACGCTTGCACGAAAAGGCAAGTGTTTCCAACGCTTTGCTAAGACGAGAAGGTGGTGGCACCTACCCGTCATCTTGCGATCTACACTTATCACCTCTGAGACGGGCGCGCAGATCCGTCTCATAGCCATGTACCACGTTTTTCAAGAAAAGTGCCAGATAGCGCTCATGTCTCACGTATGACTTGAGTTAACATATATAACATGACTTGAGTTAACATATAACAGGTGCTTGTTTTGTATAACAGGCGAAAATGCTGTACGCCTATGGGTTCAGATTTGCGTGAGCGTGAAAGAACCCGAAGTGGTCTAAATTTCGGGAGCCCTTTCCTACAACGTCTCTCATAGTCGTAAGGTGTTCTTGAGAAGGCAAACCCCACATATTGATTGAAAGAAAAAGCTACCGTGTTTATTGGGAAATCACATTCCCAGAAAAAAAATACGACAAAACATCTTAATAAGCAGTGGGGCACTAAGCTAACCTAAAGGCGACTCCTCTTCTACAGAACTTCTTGCGATAGTTCGCCAGCATGTCAAAGGTTTTGAAGGCACACGCACCGGCTATGTTGCCAATAACTGACAACAATATCCACCTACTTACAGCAATATTCATTAAAGAGATTCATTATCTTTAGACATGAATATGTTTCGACACGTAGCTTCCAGTATATGATAATGTGTGAATTATATAAGCAAGGGGATTTCACTCTTTAATTTCCAACGCATAATACATTTAAATACTTAGTACATATCAGCCCTTCAATGTGTCCGCTTTCGTTTTCTTTCTCTTACTATTATTCACTGAAACTTTCGATTCTACTTATGAAACTTGCTGTCAATCTGTGTAAACTCTAGAACTGATAACAAGCAGTCCACTTTGGTAACAATAAATGTGGGCCCCTAACGTAAAGTGATTGAGGGGAGCAGTTTTATAAAAACAAAACAAAAACAAAAGCATCACAAAACCGAGCAACTTCCACATAGTTTGAGGCAAAAGCAGAATATTTCTAACTTGTACCTTGCAGACTTACGCTAATGACAGTCAAATATTATCATTCTTTGGGCAAAGTAAATTTTATGAAGAGCTCATTGCACTTAGGGTCAAGTTATTCCTTTGCACTTTAAGGGATTACTATGGTACTGCACAGTGGAGAGTGTGCAGGATTAAAATGTTACGAGAAGGCTAGTATTGCATCGTTTTCGGAGGGGGTCGGAGGCTTATTAGGTCCTTGCGCTTCAGCGCCTCCTGAAGTCGTTCTAACTAATGGCGTTGCTCGATGCAAGGCGGCTCACGAACTAGGACAATGGCGTGTTTGTTTTCGTTATCTGGCTCTGTATTAGAATTAGTGTTGTCTGCAACATTCGCGCATCCGTCTTTGTCTTTTATCGTAATGCGGTAAAAACGCGCAATCTGAGTAAATGCCTTTAAGTTCACCTAGTTATAGTAAAGTTTACACCCAGTGTTTGAAATTGAACCACGTTTGAAACCAGTGTCGTCATTCTTCTTTTACGCTTATTATTGACAAAAAATTGCAGAATTCTACTGTTTTTTTGCGATCTGTTTTAATGATTGCTAATGAAGAATATTTTTGAAAAAAGTTCAGAAAATATTTTTTGTTAGTTTTGATGGTTCTCCGTATGCATTAGAAGTGATACAACCGTAACCCTCCTGCAAAATTTTCGGGCGCTTGACTAAAGCAACTAAACGTTCATGCTAATGAACGTCGAAAAGCATGTGATCGTCGACAGCTTCCAAGTACATAATCGGCTGCACAATTCTAAGTCGAGGGATTGGTCATCATTGATTGTGCTAAGTAGCAATGCGAGTTACTCAAAAGCCTAAGTTCTCGTTGTAAAGCACCAAACCTTATTCAAATGGTCACGACAAGTCTAAAATCATGGAGGCGACCAGCTGTCCATCTTTAAAAGATTCCGTGCAAAATATAAACATGATACACGAAAAGGTCACCAATTGATCTAATGTAGATGCACTTTTTGTAAATGCGTTTTACTGTTTGTTATATCAAAGCTCGAAAAGTAACACCAAGAAAACCACTCTTGCAGACATAAATTTGTGAAATGTATATAAATTGCAAGGCAGAAACGATAGGAGAAATGTATACGTATGGAATGAATTTTCATCAATTTAAAAATTTCTTGCTTTTAGAAAAATGCTCGAGTAGTCAAATACCTGGACGAAAATCACTTTCATAATACTTTCACTATAGTGTACATTTCAGTAGAGTATACACATGCGCTATTGTTTCACAACGCTGCAAGACAATAGAAACTATACAGCTTTGATTACATTTGAAAATGAAAATGACAAGAGCCCTTCAAAGCATTTTTGCCGATGCTTTCCTAAAATACGGTCCACCGAAATGGTTTATTAGTTTCGTCGCTGAACACGCCGATTGCTTTATTTCAGAAAAGCTTATCACATGAAAATTACTGGCGCCCCATACATATCTTCTTAAAAGAGGACATTCACCTTCAAGGTGACATGAAAATAGTTTGCTATCAAGATACTGCGTGAATTAGTAAATTTTTACACATAGATGTATCCCTGGAATATTTATAAACTGTTTACGTTCCTGCAACGATTCTCCATGTGATGCTCTCGCTGAAGGTAGAAGGTTATTTCCGTGCCATGCAACGCCAACATTTTACGGCACAAAGCAAGTCAAATGTAACACAAAAGTGTCTTGTCGGATGACTGAATCCCACTAAAGGTTTGCGCTGGCTGATGTCTTATGACAATTAGTTATGTATGCGAAGAACACGTTTAGTTTTTGCCGCAACCTTTTTGGCAGCCTTGCTGACATGTAATGATATTCTGGCTCTCTGTGTGTAAGTGGGAGCCTGGGGTCGAATCCGGGGTATCGGACTTGCCAAGCTTACCAAACAAGCTTACCAAGATATATTTATGTCATTCAACTGAGGAGAAATCATACAATGTGATGTAGCCACAATGCATTGTGTTGCAAAGAATAAATGTACAGGTTCGTGTTTCAAATGTTCGCACTACGATTTTAATTGTTAAACAAGAGACGAGTCACTCTGTGCATTTGTTCTAGGACAACTTTGTCACCAATAGCTGAAACTTAAACACGGATTCATCTCACCGTTTGCTCCCCATCATCATCATTGACATGAATAGTCCGGTTTTTTTGTCATGGCCAGTGCTGAAGGCATCCTAAAATAATTGAAATTCATTACAATTGACCCCATTCAAATAGAAAAGTTTTGCAGGTCCTGAACGAAGAACTTGACGCAAAAACGCCTCCATGTTTTCAAAGCTGGGTTTTCATCACATCAAAACGTACGTATGTTCGAAAGAGATAGGTAGAAGTCAACCGTATTATGAGCACTAAAAGCCCACTGCAAGAAAAAAACGTGGTATGTGCTAAAAAACTATGGTCATCAGAGTTTGCGAAAAACGGCTTTAATAAATATCATGGTGTTTAATAACACACACAAAGTGAGCTGTCGTAGTTGCATGACTACGTGCGTTTATTTTTCTGTATTCGGACTTCTTCCGTAAAGACTCTCAGCAACGCCCGGCACAGATATCACTGCCATGCTTCAGAAGCTTCAAGACTGTCCCAAGCTTTTTCTGTAAAGATTACGTACAGAACGTGAATAGACTATTTTTTTCGGAAGCTTTCACAAGCATCAACACCACTTCTACAAATCGTGCAATGCCTTATTACAGACCAGATTATTAATGGCTAACACAATTTTGGCCACCATCAGTGTGGGGTTCAAATTTCTGTAGTTTGGGGTACTATTTTGAGGGCACAGGCTAAAATAACTGAAGTTTCACCTCAAACACGTCAACATCTGTCATCACGTGGCACCTGGTAGACGTTCTGCTATGCTCATGATGCATAAACCCCCGAGAAGAACTGAGCCAAGCTTTGGAAGACGTTGTTTGAACCTGTTTGGATTATTAAAAGTAAACCCTGATGACGGGGGGGCACTTTTTGGACGAGGTTATCGCCATTTTATGGAGCATCGTCTGCAAGGTAAGCACCGAGGCACTGCTCGAGGACCACGTGCAGATGCCGAAAGAAAACGTGGCGTGCTCCATCAAAGAGACTACCAGGCTGTTGCATCATGCAGGCCCCGTCATGCAAAGAAAAGGTCCGCTTTATTATGCGAATAGCCAATTAAGCTATCGGAGGAGTCAAGCTCTTTGCTTAAATTATGAGGAATCCATCGTAGTCCTAGAAGTCCTGTCGGAGGCAACGACGACACGGAAGGTGCTGGAAATATGCCCAGGATAGCAAAACGACTCCTCACTCCGAGACCGGTATCCGTTCTCGCCATGGACTCTAACGAGTTGTGTGAAGTTATCTGAGCTATTGTGCGAGAGTAGCTGCAAAAGGGTGGACCCTCTCCGCAGAATTAAATATCGTCAGTTGCAGCTCTGTGCGATGAAACGATCAGCAATCACTGAGTGTTTCTTCACAGGAACCACCACAGACACAAGGCTAGAGTTAGGCCGCTGCTGCTCCCCTTGCCGTCTCCCTTCCTCGCCCACGTGAAGACACAGCCCTGCCGCAGTTTACCCTTCTGCGATACGACCAAGTGTCTTTCGAAATTACCCAGCATATCTTTCTTCTTGGACCTAGAAACTTACATCACACATGATGTAGTCCGTACAGAGATTTCCTTCATGAACTTACGCTCTACTGAAAAGACGGAAACTGTTACGACCCTTTCGTCAAGCCAGCCGCAAGGAGAAATTAAGGACAAGGCAAGAAACGGTGCTGAAATCACTGTTTCTTCCCAGTCTCCTAGACATAAATAAAAAGGTATAGAGCTAATGAAATCATGATTTAAATACATGGCATTTCTTAGCGAACTTAGGCGACCTTGAGCGTATCTATCTATCTATCTATCTATCTATCTATCTATCTATCTATCTATCTATCTATCTATCTATCTATCTATCTATCTATCCATCTATCTAGTCGCCTACAACTTTTAGCTCTCCTGCCTGTTTCGATAATGCAATCTATACCAAAGCGTTATGGCACAACATGAGTGTATGACGAGCATAAGTGACTAGTTATAACACGAAAATCCTAATACGTATGCCATGAATGTCATCATTTATGTGCCATGATCTGGCTGCCCTTGGAGTGGTTTTGTTCTCAAGAGATATTGCAAACTGGTATGGTACGATATGACTGCATGGCAAACATCAGTGGCAGGCTTTAACGTAGAATCATAACGTGCATGTCATGTAATTCATGACTACACACCATGCGCTTATGAAGCGTTCGTGGACGTTTCACTCGCTCCACATACAGCAAATTTAGTGTTACGTCACGTGAACAGACCACAAAGGTAAATGACACGTCCAAACATGCTAATAACAACCTGGGTGTCACGTAAAACGTGACTACATCCTACGCTCATAGGACGCTCAGGGCTGTTTCGCTAGCTTTACAAACACCAAGTTTAGTATTACATGACGCAAACGGCCGGCAATGAAAATATCACGTCCTAACATGACAATCATGACATGAATGTCATGTTAAACTTGAGACTACTTGCTATACTCATAGTGTGTTCACGGCCGTTTCGCTGGCTTCACATACACCAAAGTTGGTGTTACGTGACGTGAATAGATGACAATAGAAATTTTACGTCCTAACATGATAAATATGACATGCAGGATATGTAAAATATGACTACATGCTACGCTGATAGTGCGCTCATGGCCACTTCACTGGCTTTACATAAACCACATTTGTTACTACGTGACGTGAATTGACGACGAACACAAATGCCAGACGCAAACATAATAATCATGACCTGGCTGTCATGTACGGCTAATTTTGCATGCCTACCACTGCTGGGGGCGATATTGCGAGCGTTAGTGATGCCCTTGTTACGCCAGTAAATACAACATACCTGCATCTTATCCCTATACCTGAGATTTGGGCACACGTTAAAGAATCCCAGGTGGTCGAAATTTCCGGAGCCCTCCACTACGGCGTCTCTCATAATCATATGGTAATTTTGGGACGTTAAACCCCACAAATCAATCAATCAATCAATCCCTATACCTGAGTGCACATAACATTTGTACTTATGCTTTCTTTGTACTACACCGATGCGCCTGGTAACTTTGTGGTGATTTTAAAGCGAAATATCAACGTCCCTCGTTATTGCTACGCATAATACCCATTCCCGCAGAACGTGAGATCTGCACTTTTTTTCACAACATGCCGTTCATATAGTCAATTCGGGAAATCCCACGCATTGTGGGAGCCGGTAGCTTCCAAAGCAGCCTCCGGGTAGCCCTATATGCTGCATTTTTTTAAAACTTATTACCGCGTTACAGGTTGAGTGAACTGTTTGAAACAGTCGTGCCCGTATTGAGTCCTTATACCTGGCACGCCCAGTACACTGACATTAAGGGCAGCTGAAGGTATGATGTAGCGTAAACAAGTATTTTTCTACATTCACGATCCCCCTACAACTGAAAAGAAGTGTTCGTTACATCTAAATTGAGATTAGCATGTCATCTGATTAAGCTACGTGACACTCGTTAGTGAACTGCCCGAGGGCGCGCAATGCTTCAACATAGCTTGCTTAGTCGTAGCCATACATATAGATTGTTTTGTTTTCAACTGTTATCAAAGTCCTGAAAGGAGCCCTGCGACCGCAATCTGACTGTCTCTTGATGGCACGGCGCATGACATTTTCCCCTAGCGGAAAGTTCTAGACACGTCGACTCGTCTTGGAGGCTGGTGATAGCAGTTGCCTGTTCTCCTATCTAGCCCTACCAAAACTGCCAAGGGAAGCAGAGGAAAATTAAGGAGGTAGATTGACGCTTGACCGACATCACTACTGCATAAAATCCTTTTCCAAAGTAGTTTTAAAACCACGGGTAGTGTCAATGTGGCATACTTGTCTGTCCCAAAGAACGCCTGAGTATAATTATTTCTCTGATCCTTTATTTTTCATTTTATCACCAACTTCTCTTAATACGGAGTCCACGATGGCTCCGTGACGTAGAGGCATCTAACCAACGACCCTCAGCGTGCGACGCTAACCACAGAGCAACGTTTCTGCAACGTAATAATAACGAGCCATATAATAACGGTCCCCTATATACACCGTCTACGGCTGGCGGTCCTCAGAGCTCCGAAACTTCAACAAGTTTTAGTAATCTGAAGTGAGGTAGCACAAGGGGTGCGGGTTTAGCGCTAGCGCTCCAATTGTTAATGTTCCGTATCCCCCGCGCGTCTCTGTGTGCGAGCGCCTCCACATGGCGTGGTCAAAGTGCTAATATAGTTCCATAGCGTGATGGCTCACTGGCGCGCGCACTTATATCGGAATTCGGGTGTTTTGTACCAGCTATGCGTCCACGGCAAGTTGACTTGGAAGTTACAGTAGTGAAAGAAAGCACGAACGTCCATTTCCTCGCTACTGGGGCCGCGTTTACGAAAGAAACACGCTGATCACACATGAAGCGAGAATTCCGACAGCTGTTTGTCAGCGCTCGTCCCATGTGTCGCATGTCCACTGCAAGTTTTGAGCCGCTTTCTATGCTTCACGTAATATTGCAATTTATTACTGTAGCATTCATGCCATCGACCTTGTGGCTAGACAATGCACAAAGAACTCAACTACCTTTTTTTTGTTCTTGTTGCCCTTCACTTGTGGCTTATACCCACTGTGGGGAATCGGTCAATAATTGAGGGGTCTTATAAAGTATTCATGTATTTTAGAGTAAATGACCTTACAAATTGAAGATGTTACAACATTTAGCATGTAGTTTTGATGATCACTGATCTGTACATACTATAAAGTTTTTGTATCAGTAATGGATAATAAGCTAGATCAGAAGCCAGCTTAAAAAATAAAAAGGGAGACGTTATGCGCATGTCGACACAAACAATAATATTCCTTTATTAGTCTTTTTGTTTCATTCAGCTAATTATGCACTGTTTAGCACTGGTGAACGCAGAAATAGAGGCCCCAAAGGACAGAATCACGGGCATAGATAAATTCATTCCAATAGTTCCTAAAGGATTTTTTATTTGCATCTACGAGCTGTAGTGAATCGTCGACATGTCAAAAAGTAATGGTCTATAATTTCTGGTTACCTCTGTGAGGACACACTTCGTTTTCGTATTATATCGACTCCTAAAAAGAGGGATCAGCCATGTTTTTCGCATTGGTCGGGCATCGTGGTTGTTGCCATTTCGTACGCCAACATTTCGCGGGTCCTGGGATACGGATATGTGCCCCATTTGATGGTGGGAAAGAAATTCGTCGCGTATACGCGAATATTTTTGCGTTTTTTATGCCATGACCAAACAATCGTGCTTATCATACAGTCATGCCTTCCTATGCCAACCAAGGTCACTACAAAGTTTTGGATAGATAGATAGATAAATAGATAGAGAGATAGATAGATAGATAGATAAATAGAGATACATAAATAGATAGATAGATAGATATATAGATAGATAGATAGATAGATAGATAGATAGATAGATAGATAGATAGATAGATAGATAGATAGATAGATAGATAGATAGATAGATAGATAGATAGATAGATAGATAGATAGATAGATAGATAGATAGATAGATAGATAGATAGATAGATAGATAGATAGATAGATAGAATATCTATTTGCATATGATGCATGTGCTTATGTTGCTTTCGCTCGGTAGAAGACGCAGGCTATGCTTTTCTGCCCGTCGCAGAATGCATCGCTTGAATGGGGAGGCCCTCTGTGACTATCTGAAAAAACGGTATACAAGAGAGAAGTGAATTAGACGTTGATGTTCGCAAACAACTCCCCAATTGAGTGTCTGAATCTTGCGAACCCTCTGAGTCACAACGACAACAATTTAGAAAATCAAAGCAATGGCGCTGTTAGGGCAGCAGGCGAGAGACCTATCCATTGCTTCTGACTACCTGAGCAGTTTCTTGTCACAAGAATATTTGAGAAAATCGCTGGCAGAACTTGTTTTAGTGAATATTGTCCCAGAAGGCCGTTCCGCATGGAAAAACCATGCAGAAAAATACTAAACTTCAAATCAGTGACACGGCACTTCCAAAGAAGAGAATGACTAATAACGACTATTTTCAAATAAATGAGAAGCACCACACAACTCTGAAACACGAATCTATTATTTAGAATCACAACAGAAAATTGCTGAAGCAGCGCAAAATCTTTTGCATCGGGAACCATGATAGTATGGAAACGGGAGTTGAGCACAAGAACCGTACCTTGAATTATCCTTACACTGAATGGGCGTTATACTGGTCTGTTGTTCGCTTAAAAAGACTACCCTAGACAAGCGAGAACACCAGTCACTTTCACGCCGAACACAATAAGGCGTCCTGTTATCGCTGATAAACCACGCCATGTGAGTTTAGACTGCCAGCATTTCGTTTGAGTATATATAATGCGAATTCAAAGAGCAGGCATCGAACTTCACCTATTATGCCCTGACCCGCTACTTTTACTCGCTTTTTTTAATGGTTCCAAGCTGCAGCCACAAATTGATATCTTGTTCAATAGAGCTGAACACCAAGTTTTTTTATCAAGCTAACCTTATGTTCTAAAACGGTGCTAGTGAGGTGGCTGCAAACACATCATGCAACAGGTCCTGAAAAATGTAAGCATATTGCTCATTCACGATGACACTGAGCTTATGCATTCACAAGTTTAGGAAGGGCAGAGTGCGCAAGGTGAAATACCAGGCAAATGACTCATGAAAACGTCCATCGTTCTTATAAGAGCCGCGCAGTTTAAGTAAATGCACGACAATGATGACGATAGTAACGCTTCCGGAGGGCCCTAAAGTGCAACTGAATAATATAGTACGAGTGATTGTAAGGATAATCCTTACTGGTGAGAAATTCCAATTATCGCAGTAAATGCAAATAACCGGCAAATGAGTCAATCCTTTTTTCCGGAATATTACTTCAATTATTATTATATTATAAGAAAAGGGGCTTTATAGAAATACTTTCCCACTATGCATTAGTATTTTTATGATGAACAAAAGATATTGACAATCCTGAAGGTATATTGTATAGGAGATTGCGCCACTGCGATTTACACTTGCCAGAAAACATGGTAAACAAAAAATCATAAGCTTTCTCTCCTTTTGCTATTAGGCTTTATTTTACTTGTTTTCCACTCCATCATTTTGAGGTCTTCTCACCATACCTTATTCAAGGTAGTGAAATGCAGTTTGCTGCGTCAGTGGGAAACATCATGCCATCAATGTCTTCAAGAGTATCTGTTTTTACAAACAAATTTGTATTGAAGCTGTGTGTTAAGTTAAAAGAATGTTACGTTATAAGATCCATACAGTTGTCTTGACAATCTGTTGTTTCGAGATACCTGCCTATCTCTGTGAAACTATGTGAAACAAGGCCTTTTGATGTCACAAAGCCTTATAAAGTCAACCAAATGGTGTACCGTATCTCGTTTCAATTTCCAATAAGCCGTTTGTTTGGAGTAGTTCTCTCATCAAAATATATACAAAACACGTAAGCAGTAAGACCGGCGCAATCGATGCTATGCGAATGAATGCATTTTCTAATATTTGGAGTTATTGCCTCTGGTCATTTATATGTAGTCATAACTTGTGGCAAGAGATAACTTCTGTGCAGTCATCTGGTACGCTTCTAAGAAGCCTACTTTATACGTGATGTAGCTGATTGTTATGCAGTTTAAAACCCTGTGACTCTCAATGATTACTTGGCTGTGCTCTGTTGTAACAAAAATGAAACGCCACAATTTAGACAGAACGATGCATCTGAAATAAAAGCATGTAAATACCGAAGAAAATACCGGCGTCTATTGTTGTTCTGAAGTCCAGCTCGGCCAAATAAGTAACCTTGATTTGGGCAACAGTGAATCAACACCATTCCACATTCGTTTGGCTGACAAGCAAAGGTGCTGTGCGAGTTTATGTGGCAGTTTCTTTAAAGGAAAGACACCAAAACAATATTTGATGTGTTACTTGGTGCATCACTTATTAAAATTTGAGATCTTCTCTCGAATTTAGCTTATTTCTATTGCTTAGAAGATATCCCAAATATATGCACATTGTTGAGCAGGGTGCAGCTGCGGCGAAAGAACACGTATGGCATGCTATTGTCCTTAGTGCTACCTTTACTGAATGTGTCCATTGTTGCAACAATACACACCACTCCTGGTCAACAAATTATGCTTAAGTACTAGACACGTTGTCTCTTTACAATATGAAGCATAATTATGAAAAGTTTCTAATTTATGAGAGCGTAAATGTCCTTATCCTCACAGCAACTTTCGACGGTTCATTCCTAATAACATGCACCACAAAATATCTCCAAAGAATCAGGTTCACCCAGTTTTTGAGCAATAGATCATGACTACGTAAAAATACGTCACATGAAGGAATCCCTTCTATGGAGGTTTCTATGTACTTACGTCCTACCTTATTGTTGTACTAGATAAAAGCGTGGTATAAACACAAACATCTTATATACGCTTGGTTTACCATTTCCCTACTTTACTACAATCATTTTGCAACCTATATGACGAGAAGGTTAGCAGTGTTGTATATATACAAGAAAGAAATAACCTCGTTATTATGGTTTTCATCGCATCAGCTTCGCGGCTGTGACAAACACCGCTCGCTTCAATCTTTAATTTTGGAATTGTACTATTTCGTTAACGTGACGGAAGGAACAAAATAGGCAAGGGAAATCAATCGAGATCCATTGCTCGAGGGCAGGACATGTACTTGTCTATCCTCGCAGCTCTATTTTCTGTACAGCCACGCAATCACGGCAAGTGTTGTGGCTGCGGCCTTCCATTTTCTCTAAGTGGAAACGTCGCCGTCTAAAGCTTAGAGGACAGTTCTCGGCATCGATCTCACCGCTCCTCTTGCTTCGTATAAAAAGCGCATAGCTGACGTTTGCCTATACGTAGGTTTTTCTCTGCTTTTTGCATTTGTTGCTACTTTTCCCTCATTTTGGTCCGTCTTCAACTCATGCCTATTCAAAGTTCCTGACATTTGTCTCGACCTCCATGTCACTTTCTTTCGTATTCTTGTTTTCATTTATTGTTTTCTGCGTGCGTAGATACTGTGGGTCCGTCGGCTGGTATTGCTTTTGATTTTCTTGGCCGACCCATAGCATACGACACAATCGGAAATTTACAAAATGGGCAGAAGTCGATGAAATGCAGTGAACAATAATTGGGATTACGCAACCTCTCTTTTTTCGAAGTTTTTTTTACAAGTAGGCTCGTAAGCTTTGTGCATTTTTTTCATTTAAAAAGTGGCGGGCCAACTTACAAATCCACCACTTCTTACTGTGTCCCTAAATATAGTCTAGCTAACTTAACCTGTGTTATACAAGTGCTGGCAGCGACAAGATCGTTTGAAATATTTTGCAAGCATTTTCGCTGAGAGAGATCCCTTCTTTACGAAATACAAAAACTTGCAATCGCTGAGAACGAATCTTTGAAAAGAGCATTTCGAGCTCATGCGGCAAACGCTTGCTGTGAAACATACCCCGGAGCGAAAATATTGCTCTAATGCACCTTCAGTATCAAGCTAAGCTTGAAAGGCACGCCACACAGTGCTATCCCTGGTTGCGGTTGATGCACAGGCAAGAATAATTTTGTTTCAGCTTGCCTTTTCGTAGGCTTTCAAAAGCACTGGCTAGATATTAGGTGCCACGGCGTTTTTTGATTTCCAGTCACATCTTCGGTGCCTGAAGAGGCGTGTATAATTATGAGAAGAGCAAAAGTTTCCATTTAAAATCATAGTGAAGATGACGAGAATAAAGCGGAACACTGATGCATTTTCGATCCTACTGAGATAATGCCATGTTCAAATGGTAGTGACAGTCCTGCATCAGCTGCGGGAATTGTGGGTTCATTTTAACCAGAGAGTTATCAATAACCTAAATCAAGCAATGAATGATTAGACAAAACAGAATCCCAAACGGGAGGCGTTTTGTCCTCAATTATGCGTTTGGATGACTTCAATAAATCTGTATCGGATGGCGTCACAAAGTTTTCTACAAGCCACCACGGCTTACCAGGGTGCAAACATTGCTCACTTTGCTATCCTTACACGCGAAAAGCAAAATGGCGGTGTCATCCGACGTGGAGTAAAGCTGTTAGAGCTCGTCCATACTTATTAGTGAAAAGTTCAGCCATGATTGTACCCGCTCGTTCAGCGCGGCAGCATCACCGTCTGAGTTCCACCCGCTTGCGCTTGAAGCATGTGACATGCCCAAAATCGATCTCTTCGTTGCTCCATAATGTGCATGTGAGACCCAAGGTCAACGACGTGTAACAGAATGTATACAGCTGAGATGACTGAACTCTTGCAGTCGTCACCACGTGAAAAAGCGTGTGCGCCGCATTGCTCTGCTGGGCAGGGTGGACCTAAGGAAAACGGTGGCCCATCACGTTTACAAGACTGTTTCGAGAACTAGATACCAGTTGTTAAATTTGTTTCCTGAAAATGTTAATGACTTACAGTTGTATAATTTGGTACATATCATCCCGGCACCGATGAGACCATATTTTAAGAGTTTTGTGGAAAGCAGTGAATATTAAGATATCGCTAGAGTTCCCCAATAACACTTTGTGTAAACACCATGTATATGCAGTGCTGTAAGCCCCACCGCAGTGGTCAAGTGGCTAAGGTACTCGGCTGCTGACCCGCAGGTCGCGGGATTAAATTCGGCTGTGGCGGCTGCATTTCCGATAAGGCGGAAATGTTGTAGGCCGTGTACTCAAATTTGGGTGCACTTTACCCCAGTTAGTCAAAATTTCCGAAGCCCTCCACTACGGCGTCTCTCATATTCATATGGTGGTTTCGAAACGTTAAATCCTACAAACAAATGCAGTGCTGTAATGTAGCATATAAATTTCCGGCTGGCGCCTTATTTCAACACGCTTTTGAGCCACATGTGCAAAGGTTCCTCGACCTACGAACCCAGAGGAATTAACTGTCTCTTGATTTGTACCATACTTCTTCAGAGTGTGACCAAAAAACAAGAAACGTGAATACAATTTTCGGCAAAAACTTTACAAACAGAATGTGGTCATGAGAGATGCAACTCGCCAGCTTTCCCACAGGTGCAATTAGCACTTTTTGTTTACGTAAGTCTTTCTTGACACCAGCTCTTGAGTCCCTCCGCAAATGATGTCTGAAAATGACGCAATAAAAAGGTAAATGTTTTTCTTGGCTTTAAAAACGCCTTTTTTATCTACGACTGCCCTCTCACAACACTTTTGCTGAAGTTTAATGCATCATAAGCGTGTAATCCGCCATTAGTTCTTTCATCGAATGCATTACCGATAAGGGAAGTGCATTTTTGTCAACGCCCTAACACAATGCCAGGTGGCAACCTTACTCAAAGCGTCCACGTTTCTGACAGCATCTTTTCCTACCAAAATTGTTTTTCAAAACTTAGAGCAACACGCCTGTTTCACATGGATGCAACTCAGTGACAGAAAACAAATTTATTATACAAAATGCACCAGAGAGTTGCGGCATATGGCATGCTTGAGTGGCAAGACCCTATTATTGGATGCCAATGAAGTTGGCCGTTGCTCGAGCGCACCTCACGAAGAAGTGCTGAGCATCCGAGGTCGAGCAGCCGAGACGGTATTCCTCTAAAGCCTCTTTAGGTGGATGGGAAATTGGCGTGAAAAAGAAAATATTTTGGTGGGCCACAAAGCGAAGACGTAATAGGTGTCAGCCAGTAGCTGGCAGGTCGAGCAGGCGCCTCTGATTCGCGGCAAAAAATGCTTGGTGATCACCCGACTGAGATAAGTGTTTGCCTGGTGCGGTGTAGTATTCGCTCGTCCGCTTTTTCCAGATCACGTGCGGTGTCTCGGTAGAGGCGACGCGAAACCCAGTAATAGGCAATAATTTTGCGAAACCATGTCGTGTTAGTATTCCCAGATTCTGACTCGGATCATAGGAGGGCTACGGACTGCTAGAGAGAGCGCAAGCAGTGGCGTTCGCCACCTCGTTGCCGGACAGGCCTGAGTGGCCTGCGGTGCACATTATACGAATTGGTTGAGGTTTCAAGTGCCAAGAGGCTGCGCGAAGTAGGTGAGCTGCCAGTGGGGCGATGGAATCCTGAAGGTATTGGGAACAGGCCGAGCGTGAGTACGTCACTTTACGGCGGGCAATGGGATGCGAGGCGGCCAAAGCAGTGACAACCTTCTCAGCTTGCATCCCAGTGCTGGTTCTAAAGAAACGGCCATCGACATGTTTTCTCTCTGTGATCACGGCGGCCGTAAAGTCACTCTAGGGGAAGAGGCCCGAGACGTCTACATAGCAAACGCCAGGGCGATCAGAGTGTCGCGACTCAAAGACCACGGAACGGGCTAGTCTACGGCCTGGATGTAGCTCAGTCTTCATATTGCGGATTAGTGGTCCCACCCATAGTTTTTGCCACCAAAGTTCCTGTACGGGCGTCGGAGTGTCTTGGTCAGAAATCGCATTGAGGCAAAGCCTGTGTAGTAGACGTCGCCCTGAGGCGTCTGTAACAGAAGAATAATTTTGCTAGCACGATGAACTTCCCGGAGCTCTGCCAATGAGTTATGCACCCAAGTGCCGCCAATCATCCGTAGAAGGTGGGAATTGTAAGATCCAGTGAACGTTTGAATACTAAATGAAGGAGAACGTCCATCTAGTGCTTGTGGTGACAACGCCGACGAAGGTAAGGTGAGGCGTACACGACGCGGCTAGTCACAAACGCGTGGTCCAACCTCCTGGACTGGGTCCCACAGAGGTCATGGCGCTTGGTAGATATCCGCCGTATCATACGGCTCACATGTTCGCTGGTGCGTTGAAGGCTTGCTATTGTGCCCTTTGAACTCAAAGATGATGTGAAGTGGAGCTCAAGAATTCGAATTTTCTAGATATTGGAACAGAACCAGACTGAAACAAAAACTTGCGTGGTGGTAAGTGGAATACCGAGAGATTAGCCAATTTAGCTGGCAAGCATTTTAGGCTGAAGAGAAGAAGAAGAAGTTGTCACAAAGAACAGCCTCTGCTTCGAGCTCTGTGAGTTTCCTAATTCTTTTGCCAAGATTTTTCAATAATCCACACCTCGAAGGGGCGTTCCCCCTTAGAATGGGGGATCAAAACCCCTTCCAGCAACCGGGACCGGGCCGGCCACATCATAGTGCGTCTGACGCAAGTTCTCACCCCGACCCAAGCATGGCCCACGTTGACAATTCTGATGACTCCTTCGTTGAAGATATGGCTTCGGACAGCCTTCAGGTGTCGGCTTGGTGGTCGTACCAAGCCGACGCCCGAAGAGGAAAATCAGCCAGACATCGCCCACTAGCCGGCAAGCACAGACAAAGGCGAGTAGCATGCGGTCGTACACCATTTCGTATGTGCCGACATCGAAGACAGACATCTTGAACTCTCTAAATAGGCAGAGCCTGACAGAGTACTTTGAGCTCATCGCTCCAGGGAAAGTCGTAGAAATACGCATAAATACCCGAAAGAACATACTGTCCGTGAAGGTCACTACGAAGGCCTTAATGGACACGCTGAAAGCGATTGTTCGATTAGGAAATATTCCGGTTTGCGCATTCTCCGCGTACGACGAAGAAACGACAACAGGAGTTATATACGATGTGGATGAGGAGATAACAGACTCGAGTCTCGAGAAACTGCTGTCATCGTCAGCTCCCGTGCTTGCCTTCCACCACTTTGGACGCAGGCGATGTGTTAAAGTAGTGTTTCAGTCGAAGACGTTACCCACACATGTAAAAGTTGGGTACGTGAGACACTCGGTACGTCCTTACGTACCAAAACCTCTGCAATTTTATAAATGCATGAAATTTGGGCACGTTAGTGCAGTTTGCAAGGGTGCAGTAACCTGCAAGCATTGCGGTGGCCCTCATGATGGTGATAACTGCAATGCTGTGGCCAAATGCCCAAACTGCTCAGGCGCCCACGACGCAACATCAAAGAAATGTCCCAAAATGAGGAATGAAATTAGTATCCTGAAGAAGATGGTTCGAGACCACTCCACTCACAGAGAAGCTGCAAGGGCTGTACGGCGCCGTAAACATCGTTCGCGACATCGACGCAAACGAAGCAGCAGTGCTCATAGCATATCGAATTCGACGCACAAAACCGTGCCCTCACCACCTCCTAGCCTACTTTTGTCAGCCAGAAAGGAAGATACAGATGCTCAAATGCCAATACAGCCCACGCAAGTACAATGTAACCAGTCATTGGCTCTCCCCACATCGGAGACTCAGTGGCCTTCACTACCGTCAAGAGCTATGGTAGCGCCATCATCACATAGTGCCCCTACCCCCAGTGAAGAAAACAAGAAGATGGACAACACAGATGTCAAGGCTATGCTTAAAAACTTGATGGGATCGATGCGTAAGATTCTCAGCAGCCTAAACACTCCCGCTGCTAAGGCGGCTGTGCAGCTACTTGAGGTTTTGGAGCCTCTTCTACTGGTTCTTCAGTAAGTGAACATGGCACTGATGTTCGAAGAACGCATGCGCTAGTCGCTTGTTATGCAATGGAATGCTCGTGACCTTCGTGGCCGTCTGTCGGACTTCAGACAATGGGTTTTTAAATATCAATTTGCTGTTATCGTTATATGTGAACCGAGTATGGTTTCACCTTTTCGTATATCTGGATATACCCAGAATTGGTCCCGCAGTGATCAACGTACGAGCAAAGTTCCCGTTTGTATACGCCATGATTTGACGTTCTTGAGACATGAAGTCACGTCGCATACCAGCAATGATTACGTGAGCCTGACTATAACACATAAAAAGCGAACATTCTCCGTAATAGGAGGATACATACACCCAAGCGCACAGATGGACTGCTTCCACCTTGGGACAATTCTTCAAGCAGCACAAAGGCCACACCTTGTGATCGGCGATTTTAATTCACATCATCCTATCTGGGGTAGCACTACAACGAATTATCGCGGAAAGGATTTAGCCAATTTTATATACAACTATGGACTAAGCGTACTCAACGACGGATCACCTACATTTGTTCGTGGCACGTCCTACAGCTGCTGCCTCGACCTCTGTTTCGTTTCCAGAAACCTTCTGTCTTCCGCATGTTGGTGCACAGATTTGGACACTCGCGGCAGTGACCACCTTCCAACCTATGTTCAGTTCAGGTGGTTTCGCCGCACGCACACACGCTACATCCGTCAAACCGACTGTACACTGTTCAAGGCATCTGTGAAGTCTGGCTGTGAGCACACGGCTGATCCATCCGAGGTAGAGAACATCATTGCTTCTTCACTGCGTGACACAACCAAACAGGTTAACCTACCGATGCAGAGATCAGCAGTTGACTACCAATACGAGGCCCTTTGTGCAATCCGTCGCCGTGCCGAATGCCGATACAGACGAACGAAGTCACCTTCAGACCTTTCCGCCTGTCGTCGAGCTCAACGACATGTTCTTCGGCATCTTGACAAGATTGACAGGCAACGTTGGAGAAATTTCTGTGGATCTCTGGACCTCAGGCAACCTCTATCTAAGATCTGGCGGGTGGTACGAAGTTTGCAGACAACTCCCCAACAACGTGAATCATTTCAAGCTGTTGCTCTACATCAGGGACGAACAGAAGTTGAGATAGCCAGTGACTACTGTAGCCTCATCGTGGACACCACTGATGGTCTTGCCACAAATGAGCTTCTTACTACCATTGCGCCTCCATCGTCTGACGACCGCCTTGATGTACGTTTTACAATACAAGAGCTTTACGCTGCGATTTCTGCCTCCCGCCGATCATCGGCACCAGGACCTGACGGAATCACGTATGCTGTACTCAACCATCTTGATACAGAAGCACGACGTATCCTGTTATCTCATTGTAACACCTCATGGGAGTCAGGAGAAGTCCCAGCTGATTGGAAATGCAGTCGCATTATTGCATTGCTCAAGCCGGGGAAGTGTCCTTATGCACTTTCCTCCTACAGACCAATCGCGTTAGCCAGCTGCGTCGGAATATTGATGGAAAGAATGGTACTGGCTCGATTAGAGTGGCTTCTAGAGAGCAACAACTCCTTTCCGGCATTTATGAATGGCTTCAGAAGAGGCCGATCTGTTATTGATGGTGTGGTCGACTTGATCACCAGCGTTGAAGAGGAAAGAAGCCGACGCAGACTAGTGGCGGCGGTCTTCTTAGACATCAAGGGTGCCTACGATAATGTGCTGCATTGTGCGATCCTTGACGCACTGGAAAGTTTCGACATCGGTGGACGACTGTACGCTTGCATTTTTAGCTACCTTAGGGACCGCACCATTTACATGACGACAAGTAACGGAGACACCGATCGATATAAGGTTCATCGTGGTGTTCCCCAAGGAGGAGTTCTCAGCCCGATCCTATACAATGTCACAATGATCGGCCTAGCAGCAGAACTTCCCAGCACGGTGAAGATCACTGCATACGCTGATGACATATGCATATGGGCATCCGGAACTACTCGTCCGCAATTGCGAGCTCGACTACAGCGTGCAGTGACGATCACATACAAATATCTACGACGTCAGGGGCTCACTCTCTCAATCGACAAATGCGCAGTGCTTGCGTTCACGCGCAAGCATATGTCGCAATACCCGATATTTATTAATGGGACAGCGATACCTGCTGTAATGCACCGCAAGTTCCTTGGGGTTGTCGTACACAGAGATCTATCGTGGACAAGACATGTCGCCGTACACAAATCTAAATTGAAGAGTTTCGCTCTCATTCTTCGCCACGTAGCAGGCGCAAGATGGGGCCCATCAGAATCATCGCTACTTCAATTATACGATGCTCTATTTGTGGGATACATTCGATACAGCATGCCGGTGCTTTCCAATATGAGACCTAGTTGTGTGAAGACACTCGAGAGTGTTCAAGCTCAATGCTTACGAAGATGCTTGGGTCTACCGCGCTGCACTTCAACAAATGTGACAATCGCAGAGGCTCGGGTTCGTTCCATCAGTGTATACATGCTCTGCGAGCCACTTAGAGTTCCCCTCCGATTGCTGAGCAGACACAGACAGCACCCACTGTCAGTACTACCCGCCACTCACCCAGATTGCAGTTTCTCAAGAGTATTATCGCGGCATGAAAACAGTGATTCAGTACATGCATGACGCGGCATGAAGTACGCGGCATGAAGTACAGTGATTCTCTGCACGTGTACACCGACGGATCCACCACGCTAAACACCTCCGCCGCAGCCTTTGTCATCCCAGACATGGATATCGCTCGACGATTCAAAGTGGACCATAAAACCACATCAACTGCCGCAGAGCTAGTCGCTATCCGAGAGGCAATAAGGTTTATTTCCGGAGAGCGACCTCGAGCCTGGACGATTTTCTGTGATGCCAAACCCGCCTTGCAAACCATTAATTGCATCATGAAGCAAGGTCCATATTACAGCTTGGCAATAGAAATCACAGAACTTATTCAGGTTGCTTCAACAAATGGCCATCTAATAACTTTCCAGTAGATTCCCGCTCATTGCGGCGTGATGGGAAACGAAGAGGCAGACGCTGAAGCTAAAAATGCTTTAAGCAGTGCCCCTGAAGTACGCATTGCGTTTTCACGTGCTGACACGAACGCCCTGCTTTGCTGCGTGATGCGCAGCTACACACTTCAGCACTGGACCAAACCGGAACGGCGACACCAGCGACTTCACAAATGGGACCCGGAAATGAGGTTCCGCATGCATCCTAAATTTAAACGGCAACTCACAAGTATGATCCACCGCATTCGTCTTGGTGTAGCGTACACCAGACGTTACGCACATATCATTGGTCGCAGTGACACCGGTCCTAATTGTGAACACTGTGATGTGCCAGAAACACTTGAGCACATATATCTGCCCAGCATACGAACGTGAACGACAAACACTGATTTCTTCTACTGAACTATATCGCGGTAGGTCATTACCTGATGAGACCATGTTGGGTCCTTGGCCAGACATCAGCAGTGCAACTGCGGTCACAAGAGCAGTTATTACCTTTTTAGAAACAACTGGACTATGTGCGCGGCTATAAGATGTATCTCAGCTAGAAAGAACACTACATACTCACCTCTCTACCTCACCATCGTCATCCAATAATCTTTCTTTTCCCTTTTCTCTTCCCCCAGTGTAGAGTAGCAGGCTAGAGCAAGCTATCGCTCAGGCCGACCTCTCTGCCTCTCTGTAAATAAACTTACCTCCTGCTCCTCCATTTTAGGCTGCACAAATCAGCGTAGGCGTTCTCCCAAAGGGAAGACTTTTGTAGGCGCTCTTCGATTTGTGCTGGGGATGCGGTGTTAGTTCAAATTGTAATATCGTTGGCGTATAGGTAACCGAAGTTCCAGTTAGTGGAGCGATGACAGCGCTGCGCGTGGCCTTGGTGGCGAGCTCCAGAAAACTTGAGGAGAGACACTGGAGAGGTCACAAGCTAGTCAGTGTGTTTCGCCGAAACGGGAGTGCTCACGAAACGCGCGCAACGCGTTCTGCAGTCGATGTGGGCGCCGTACCGTCAGCCTGGCGCGCTAACACTGACTGCGCGATGTTGCTTTTCCGCGATGGAAGAAGTGGCCCAACAAAGCGTCGGCGAGGTCCGAAGGATTGTGTTGTGGGCGGCCACAGCAATGCAAACTGCACCAAGAGACGCTCCCCATGTGTGAAGCTGTATCAGTTTTCTAGCAAGTCTCAGCTGACGAACACAGCCGAGTTCGCGAAATATAAAGCTAGCATAACAAAAGAGACAGGAAAAAACAAAAAAAAACGGGGCGAGCACTTCAACTCGACTCACTGTGGTAAAACTTCAGCTTGCTGCTTCGCGGCGACGTCAGTGCGTCATGCGCCCACGGCACGAAAACGATAACTCTAAAGCCTCTCGGACACGTGATTGCCGTGACCGTATAACTTTAGTTTCTATTTACTTTTTAGCATGCCACAAACGTTTGCACATGACTATAGTCGGCTGGTACTGCTAGATACCATATCAAAACAACAATTATATTGTTTCCACAAACGTCAACACAGCACATTGATTAAGTGCGCGGCTTCATGTCGGCATAATAAAACTTACCTCGTACATACGTGGTACACGGTGTTATAACGAATGACCTCAGATATGCATTTTACAGTGCCTCGGGCATCGTCATCTTTCTTCGTCTGTTCCATTTCATGAACTTGACTAGCGAGCTTTACACCTTTTGTTGGATTCGCTTCTCAGAAGTGCTTCTATAGCTCAGAGACCTTTGTGAAGCCGCACTGCAGGTGGTAGAATCTGAGGTGATTCACACGTAGCGCGCGCTCTCTCCACGAGCATGTAAGCAAGCGGCAGTGCATTGAAGAGAAGGGAAAACGCGCAATATAAAACCACGGTTTTTACTTTTATATGAAAGATCGCTCTGCCTGTCTAGAGCCAAAGCACCACCATGCGTTGCTTTGGCTTCGGATAGTGCTTGGTGTATTCCCTCGACCTTGTGCCGAAAGTTGGGCAGGTTATTCGTGGCCAGGTTAAACAGTAGAGGCGACAGGACTGCCCCTTATGGTGTACCCCGAGTCCCTAATAGGTGTGGTTCATGTTCGATAGAATTGAAGCCGATGAAAGTGGCATCATGTGATAGAAAGGCTTGAATGTAATGAAAGTCTTGTTACCGCAATTTGTGGTAGAAAGGTTAGAAAGAATACTACTGTGTTTGACGTTATCGAACGGTCTTCTAAGATTGAGAGGGAGCATGTCTTTATTGTTACAGTGCATAGTGGTTGGTTTTTTAAATCTTGTTGAAGCTTGAGCAGGACGTCCTACGCCAACAGGTGCTGGTGAAAGCCGAACAATGTGTCAGCAAAGTACCGCTGTCTTCCAGGTAGGCAGAAGGGGATTTGCGGACCATGGTATCCATGCGCTTTCCGGCGCAGGAGGTTAGTGAGATGGGTCTCAATGCCTCGATGCTGACTGCTTTGCTGGATTTGCGTATGAATGCGCCGAGCGAGCCAAAGGGGCAAACTTCTGTGCGCGGCATTGAAACAAAGAACAGAAAGAATACGAAGCAGAGAGCGTGCGCAGCCGACTTCGATGGTTGTCGGGGCTTTGGACTCTGTGTCCTGGGTGCTCGCAGCAGTCGAGCGTAACCTGGACACCAGCAAGACGTCATGGTGTGGGACATCGACTTAAGCTCCGGCCAGCGGGCTACATTAGAAGGCGTGTCTCAGCGTGGACGCTACGTGACGGACTCAACTCCACGTTGCCCAGTGCTACGGTCACCGCAACGATGGTGCGCGTGAGCGTGGTCATGTAGACTTGGTGTCGCAGGAGTGAACTACACTGACTGCAACGACGTAGACTTTCTACTCGCGTGGAAGGGACTTTATTGTAGGCTTTCCATGCATCATTGTGAGATTCCAACATAAGTGTTTCTGTCCTTGTCCGATATAAAAAACGTTTCGTGTTATCGGGTTGTCTTGAGTGTGTCCGTCGTTGGGCCCATTGAGTAAGCTCACTTACTCACCGTAATTGGCGAGCCTGCCAGTATCGGCACTTACCAACTTCCCGCCGAGAATCCATCATGCTCAGGATGCCTGCTAACTTTCAAAGGCTACTACGTAATAGTAGCCTTTGCTCGGTTGGTTTTGCTTCAATTTAGAGTGATTGTTGTGACAAGACCTAGAAGAGGAACGCGAGAGGATTTATATAGAATTGCAGTACATATGCAAAGATGACAATGACTACGAGCGTGTAAGACGGGAAGGAGAGACGATATTCTCAGAAATAGGCACGGCTATCTCAGGCATACGAAAGATTGCAACACGCAAAGCAGCGCGTAATGATGCTATTGGGGTGGAGAGGGAAAACCTCACCAAGTGTGAGGGATAAGGTTCGGGCAATCACGGCAACTTAAATAATCGTTGTCGAGACTGACGAAGACATTTGCAACTTGAGTTATAAGGCTTTAATGCCACGAAAAAAAACAACGATAAAGAAGCTTAGCGTGTTATATGGCAACAGCGAAGAACTGCCTGAAGTACGAGCACGACACACGTTCTCGAAAGACAAGGTCTGACGCTTAGCGTAGTCCCCCACTGCACTACACAAGGTTTGAAACACTTCACCGTGTGACGTCGAAGGCAGATGAGTCGATGCGTTGCGTTGCGTCTTACGCCGACATCAGCGATGCCTCAGGCATGGTCGGAGCGGAGTGTGAGGCAGAGTCGATGTGTGGCAAGCACGTCCCGGACAGCCAGTAGTAGGCCCAGGTCTGGAAAACGCCCGGATCCGAGTACAACGGACCGGCGCCGGCTGCTGGATCACACGGTAGAAGGGAGCCAGGCTCGTGCGGACCACAGGCACAGGTAGGCTTCGGGACCACGACCCGACGAGCGCTTCAGCCTGCCACTGTTTCGTTCCGATCCTTCTTCTCGAACGCCCCGTCGTCGTCTTCCTCTTCTCTCTCCCCATGGCTTGGCTTGACTTTGACGACACGATTCTGCCTTTTCCTTGTCTCATCGTCATCTTCGTCGGCGTACGGCACAGCACAAACTCACAAACATCGCGCACCAGATGAACCTACCGCGCATATCATGACAAAAGTCCCCCCTTTCAAAAGTTTTTTTTTCTTTTTTAAAAAAAAAACTGTCCACAGTGCGCGGGAGACAAGACTTACGACAAACAAATGTACAGAACTGTTGCACCAAGAGAATAGTCTGTATGTGAGAGTCCCTAGGCATATGGTACATTATTACATTAATGTGGTATAGCTAGCACCTACACCTGTAGCCTGCTCATATAATCAGCACCTACGTTCTCTGATCCTTTGATATGCTCAACGCGAAAGGTGTACTCTTGCAATGCGAGACTCCAGCGCAAGATCCGGCTGTTCAAATGCTTGGCTTGAGAGAGGTATCGTAGCGGTTGATGGTCAGTCTGAACGACGAAGGAGGTTCCATAAAGGAAGATATGAAATTTCGCGATCGCCCAAACTAACGCTAAACACTCTGTTTCAATTGCAGAGTATCTCTCTTCCCGGGGCATAAGTTGGCGGCTGGCATATGACACCGGGTGAAGAAGACCCTCGTGTTCCTGCATAAGCACAGCGCCTATACACCTATCAGATGCATCTGTACGTAATACGAAGGGTTTCTTTATGTCAACAGCCTTGACTACTGGCGTAGATGCTAGAGCTTGTTTGAGGGTTTCAAATGCCTCTTCTCTTTCGGTATTCCACGCTAACTTGTTCTTTTCCATCTTTCTTGTCATTTCAGTCAGTGGTTTCGCTTTCTGGGCATAGTGAGGTATGAGGTCTCGGTAATATCCCGCCAAGCCGAGAAAAGAGCGAAGTTGCTTCTTCGTTTCCGGTCTTGGGGCTTTAGCGATCTTCGCTATCTTGCTTTCTACTGGGCGGATTGTACCATCGCCGAGGTGATGCCCAAGGAAGATGACAGAAGTCATTCCGATCTCACATTTTTGAGGTTTGATCCGTAGGCCTGCTTCTCGGATCCTCTGAAACAACTGTTTCAATGTCACTAGATGCTCCTCCCACGTAGCTGTGGCAATTAGAACATCGTCTATGTAATGCACTGTGTTTGGAATGCCGTGCAGTAATGTCCTCATCAATCGTGTGAATATGGCCGAGGCTGTCTTAATCCCAAAAGGCATATAGAGAAAATGGTAGTGTCCAGATTGCGTTGAAAAAGCTGTTTTCGGACGAGAACTTTCCTCTAAGGGTACTTGCCAATAGCCCTTTGTAAGATCTAACTTTGAGAAAACCGACTTCGTGCCGACTTAACAAACATAATGTCAGTTCTGGGTATGGGTTCAGAATCGGACACCAGAACCTCATTAATGTGACGGAAGTCAATGCACGCGCGAAAGCTATTGTCCGGTTTCTTAACCAGGACAAAGGGTGAGTTATACGGCGAATGGGATCGTTCAATAACTCCCAACTTCAGCATATCTTGAACCTCCTTCTCTCCTATTTCCTTCATTGCAAACGGCAACGGATACTGTGACGTGCTGATTGGTTTTGTTGTAGTAAGCTCTAGCCGGCACTCTAGGAGGTTCGTCTTCCCAGGAACTTCGGAAAATATGTCTCGGAATTCCTCCAAGAGATTGCACATATCATCGCGTTGTGCTTCGTCTAAATTACTTCCGAGTGTGACCGACTCAATACCTTTCCCTTCATTTACTTTAAGTGTAGGGAGGGGTGAATCCGACTCTCCTTCTTCGACTACAACGAACGATGAAGCTTGACTAGTGACTTCTGGTTGACGTTCTTCGTAGCGCTTGAGCATGTTTATGTGAAACATTTTCGTGGTGTGCCCAAGGTCCAACCAATAGTCGTGGTCATTCTTTTTTCCTGTAACCGGCAATGGCCCCTTCCAGTGCATAAGAAGCTTGTTTTCCCTGGTTGGAAGCAATATAAGAGCCCGGTCACCAACTTTGAGCTGTCGGGTTTTGGAGGTTCGGTCATAATACTTCTTTTGCGAGTGTTGAGCTCGGGAGAGATTCTCTTGAGCCAGCTTCAAGGTGCGTTCAAGACGTTCTCTCAGATCAAGCACGTATCCGTAAGTAGTCTTGATATCTTCCTCTAGGTCTTCCCCTGTCCAGAGTTCCTTCAATATATCCAGGGGTCCTCGGACGTGCCGGCCGTAGATCAGTTCAAACGGCGAGAAGCCCATACTGGCCTGAGGTACTTCTCGATAGGCGAATAACAGAGGCGCAAGAAATCGGTCCCATGACTTCGGCTTCTCTTGGCACAACCTGCGCAACATCTGTTTCAAAGTGACGTTGAACCTTTCGACCAAGCCATTGCATATCGGGTGGTAAGGCGTCGAGCTCAAATGTCGAATAGCAAGCAGAGCATTCACCTCTTCCATCAGGCCTGACGTGAAGCAAGATGCTTGATCACAGAGGATCTCCCGTGGAAATCCTATTCGAGAGAACATCTCCAGTAGTCCATCTGCTACTGTTGCCGAATCAATTGCGGGCAAAGCCACCGCGTCCGGGTACCGAGTGGCGAAATCCACAAGGGTAAGAATGTACCGATTACCCTTCTTTGAAATCGGCGTCAGAGGTCCAATGATATCAACGGCCACACGTTCGAATGGCGTGTCAATCAAAGGCATTCGTCCAAGAGGCGCCTTGCCTACTTTGCCTTTGGGATATGTCCTTTGGCATGCGTCGCATGATTTTACGAATCTTCGTACCTCCTCCTGTACACCGGGCCAATAAAACGACTCCAAAACTCGGTCCTTCGTCTTCTTGATACCCTGGTGACCAGATATCGGTGATTCATGTGCCAAGTGCAACACATGGACACGCAACGCCTTTGGAACCACCGCTTGTTGAACTGATTTGCCCGGAGTCAAGTGGTAAACGCGGTACAAGATTCCTTTCTCGAACATAAATGAGTGGTATGTGGCTCCTTTACCGCGGATGAGGGTGTCGACTTTCGCCCTAAAAACATCCAGCGACCGGTCTTCCTCTTGTTTTTGGCGAAATGACTCCTGTGTCACCTCTAAGTTTCCAAATTTAGCAGTCGTGAGCTTCCGGCGATGTCCTTTGCTTGAAACACCAACCATGACTGTGCTCTTCGTCCCGCATCCATCCTTGGATTTCTCTTCAGAATTCAATGCCTGATTAGTTTCCGACTTCAGGCTCGCTGACTCCTTCCACGTTGAGTCGGGGTCATTAGCGTCACGGGCGCCGGGAACATTTCCTACGATGACATCGTAAAGTGGCGACGTCATGCATTTGACTATCGCATTTCCGGTGAAATAGGGCGATAGAATCCGTACTTCTGCTTCCGGTACCTCGATGCAAATACCATCGGCCAATAAAATAGTGGCGGTAGTACCCGTCAGCGCATCATCGGGAACGAGGGAACGTCGCACGACCAGGGTGTTGCTTCCAGTATCCCTCAAGACTGATACAGTATGTCCAAACACTTCTCCCTGTAACACCGGCAAGTTTCGTGTAGCTGTTGCGGTGCGCGTTCGGAGTGCACTAGCAACATATTCATCTTGTGATGAATCATCGGCACATCGGGGCGTCTCGGACTTCTGGTCAGTAGACACGATGCAAGATGTCATTTTCTTTGACCCGCCGTTGCTTGGGCATGCTCTTGCATCGTGGCCGGGCTTCCGACAGTGCCCACAGAAGACTCGTTGGGGTCTCGTGCGGCAATCAGATGCTCTGTGGCCGGGTCGATCACAGACGAAACATCTAAGAGGAGGCTGGGTATAAGTAAATCCTTCTTGCTCCTTGGGAATGTTGTTTGCAGACTTGGTACGAAATACCAACAAGTTTGTTTGCCGCTGGGCTTCCAAGAAGGTATCAGCTGCTTCTGCCATTTCTTTTACCGTCCTGCATTTCTTCTCCCTTAGAAAAAGTGCCAGGCGATCATGGCAGTTATTCAGAAACTGCTCAGCTACAATGAGGTTGCGCACGGATGCAAAGTCCTCGTCCGTTTCCGACATTTCCAGCCATCTATCGAAGTAACTCTGTAATCTCGTGGCGTACTGTTTACCAGTTTCGCCGTCTTCAGGCTTGCTTTGCCGAAACTTTTCGCGATAGCCTTCGGCTGTGAAACGAAACCTCTGGAGCAAGGCCACTTTCGTACTCTGGTAATCCATTGAGTCTTCTGGCGACAGACGACCGAAGACTTTCAATGCTTCCCCCCTGAGGCATAAACTAAGCGCTGTCGCCCACTTCTCCTCAGGCCACTCTTGACCAACTGCTACGCGTTCGAACCTCTTGAGATACGCATCGAGATCGTCACGCCCCTCGTCAAACACTGGGATCAGGTTGTGAGGATTGATCAAGCACGGGCGGCTTTGACTCCTCTCAGGTTCGCGGTCCCGCGCTGTTGGCTCTCGGCTACCTTCAACCTCAGCTAGTCGAATTCGCAGTTGAAGAGTTCTCTCTTCTATCTCCAAACGTTCCTTCGCCGCCTGCCTTTCCGCGGAACGCTCTTCACGCGCTTGCACAGATTCCTCATGAGCCCGCTCTAACCGCGCGTCTACCCACGTCTTTAGCTCGGCTCCTTGAAGCCCCATGCGTTCCGCTAGCGTTATAAGCTCTTGCTCACTCATCTTCCCTATAGATTTCAACCCAGTGCAAACGGCTTCGTCCTGTCGCGTGGACGCCAATTGTGAGGGATAAGGTTCGGGCAATCACGGCAACTTAAATAATCGTTGTCGAGACTGACGAAGACATTTGCAACTTGAGTTATAAGGCTTTAATGCCACGAAAAAAAACAACGATAAAGAAGCTTAGCGTGTTATATGGCAACAGCGAAGAACTGCCTTAAGTACGAGCACGACACACGTTCTCGAAAGACAAGGTCTGACGCTTAGCGTAGTCCCCCACTGCACTACACAAGGTTTGAAACACTTCACCGTGTGACGTCGAAGGCAGATGAGTCGATGCGTTGCGTTGCGTCTTACGCCGACATCAGCGATGCCTCAGGCATGGTCGGAGCGGAGTGTGAGGCAGAGTCGATGTGTGGCAAGCATGTCCCGGACAGCCAGTAGTAGGCCCAGGTCTGGAAAACGCCCGGATCCGAGTACAACGGACCGGCGCCGGCTGCTGGATCACACGGTAGAAGGAAGCCAGGCTCGTGCGGACCACAGGCACAGGTAGGCTTCGGGACCACGACCCGACGAGCGCTTCAGCCTGCCACTGTTTCGTTCCGATCATTCTTCTCGAACGCCCCGTCGTCGTCTTCCTCTTCTCTCTCCCCATGGCTTGGCTTGACTTTGACGACACGATTCTGCCTTTTCCTTGTCTCATCGTCATCTTCGTCGGCGTACGGCACAGCACAAACTCACAAACATCGCGCACCAGATGAACCTACCGCGCATATCATGACACCAAGACGAGACATATATCGCTGATTCGCTGACACACGAAAACGTGAATGATAGTGAACTCAACGCTGTTGCTGGAGATACACATTGTACAACTGCAGGAGAGAAGCGGGCATGAGGTGACAACACAGTTCACAGTGATAGAGAGCAAGTTAGTCTTTGCCTTCCTCAGTTTGGACCTGTTATTCAAACTAAGACTGTCGCAAACAGATCTCAGTCTGTGACTTCAGAACCGCCACGTAGTCGTGGTAACAGGAGTGATATTGCCGCATGAATTCGCGTGGTTTTCGTGTGGAAGAGGACGAAGAAGTTGGGACTGGGCCGCTTTTGTTTTTCCTAGCTTGACGAGCAGTTCTGCGGAAGGTTTCCTTGAGTAAGACAAGATTGGTGACAAGATTGGTGACAAGATTGGTGGAGCTGCTGGGTACGACAACTGACGACGCACCCCATGCACAAGAGCCCGCCCAGGAGCCGGAACACAAGCCCTGTGCCCGTGGACACGCCAGTTCACAGAACAAGCCGCCGCCAACGAGGCCTACCACCAGAGACACCGGCACAGCTTATCCATAGAGCGACTATGACTTCGCCTCAAGGCGTCATGGAAACTCCTACGTCGTCGGCACCAATTTATTGCACTGTCCAGAACCCGCTGATGCCTAGTCCCTTTCACGGAGAGCTGTTTGAGGATGTGGACGACTGGCTGAGCGAGTTCGAACACGTCGCAGCGATCAACTACTGGGACGAAGCCGCCAAACTCCGCAACGTCTACGCGTGTTTGAAAGACGGCGCCCGAACGTGGTTCATGAACAGAAGTGATGTCTTGACATCCTGGCGCGAGTTCCAGCATCGCCTCTTGGAGACCTACCGGAGCCCCGACCGCCGCGATCGTGCTGAACGTGCATTGCATTCACGCATCCAGATGCCTAATGAGACCGTCACCATGTACGTGGAGGACATGACGCAGCTTTTCAGGCGAGCGGATCCGGCAATGCCAGAAGAAAAAAAGCTACGCTATCTGATGCGAGGCGTGAAGGAGCAGCTTTTTGCTGGTCTAGTGCGGAGTCCTCCTAAGAGTGTAGCAGAATTCCTGACCGAAGCCACTACGATAGAGAGGGTACTTCATCAGCGGTCAGCCCTACTCAACCGGCAAGTGAATTCTGCATCACCTACTGAATTTTCCGCCAGCTTCGGGAGCAACAGCATTGAGTGGATTCGCGAAATCGTCCGCTCCGTCGTCCGCGAGGAAATCGCGAAACTACACGGGGCGAGACAGCCGGAGGTAAGCAGCATCACCAATATTATTCGGGACGAGGTCCAGCAGGTGCTTCACAGCCGTCGCCCTCAACCAACGGTTACAAATCTAGAACCACCTCCTGCGTCCACTGATGTTGGGAACCGCACATATGCCGAAGCTCTGCGCACTTCCATGCCGGTCTCAAGCCCTGCAGTCCCAATCCAGACGATGCCGCCAGTTTCAATTCAATCTGCGCATGCTGGTTTGGACATCGACGGTCGCCGTGCCCCTCCGCGGAAGTCCGATATTTGGCGTACGTCGGATAGAAGACCCCTCTGCTTCCATTGCGGTGAAGCCGGTCACATCTACCGGGAATGTCCATACCGACAACTTGGACTGCGCGGTTTCTCTATTCATTCGCCTCGTCCCCTAGTTGGTCAGAGGCCAAGAGAAATTGAGGACTACCTCGCGCAGCAACGCCTGCCTTTCTCACGGCGTCAATCGCGGTCTCCATCTCCACGACGACCCGCAGCTATTGGACCACGTCTCAGTACGATGGCACGGGGACGTTCCCCAAGCCCTCGTCGGGAAAACTGAAGGCAGCGACCTTCGGGGGCGAGGTCGCTGGGACTAAAAGTGCGGAAGACCTCCTATCGACGCTTCCACAAAACGCTGCAGACATTGAATTGACGTCTGAGTGCAGTGCGAGAGAAATGCCGGATTGTGCGTCTGAACCCAGTGGCCGAGTCTCACTCGACATTCCCGTGCTGATAGACGGTCTTCAGGTTAGCGCATTGGTGGACACAGGTGCAGATTATTCTATTATGAGCGGAAAATTGGCAACCAGTCTTAAGAAAGTGATGACACCTTGGAATGGGACGCGTATTCGCACTGCTGGAGGCCACGTTATTACTCCATTGGGTCGCTGTACCGCAAGAGTGGAAATACGCGAGTCAACGTTTGTGGTAACCTGCCTCGTACTACGCGACTGTTCTCGTCAGCTCATCCTTGGAATGGACTTCCTTCGAGAGAATGGCGCGATCATAAATCTCCGCGAGCGAATGGTGACTTTCTCGACGCAACTTGCAACCGATCGAGGCGCTGATAGCTGTCGTAGACCTGCGCTGCGTGTTGCCGACGAAAGCGTGACGTTGCCTCCCCGAGCGACTGCTTTCGTAGAAGTCACCTGTGAAGACCTCCAAGACGGTGACGTGGTCGCCGAGAGCAACGTATCCCTTTTACTGCTTCAAGGTGTGTGTGCAGTGCGAAGCATTCTGCGTGTGCGTGACGGACGGTCGCAGATACTCGTCACAAATTTTAACTTCGAGCACCGACATCTTTTCCGCGGCACCACCGTGGCCTTCGGAGACCGTGTAGCGGATGTCACCGAGTGCTTCGCATCCGAGGAAATGGTTGATGGAGATAAGTTTCTGGACCACATCGACGTCAGTTCGAAGCTTTCGGACGAGAAGAAGGCCGCACTGCATACCCTGCTGAAGGAATTTAAATCTTGCTTCGCCTCTTCATCTAGAGTCGGTCAAACACCCCTCATAAAGCACCGAATTATTACCGACGATGATGTTCGCCCAATCCGCCAGCAACCTTACCGTGTTTCGGCTAAAGAACGCGAGACTATACAGACGCAGGTAAAGGAGATGCTTGACGACGGGGTGATACAACCGTCGAGCAGCCCGTGGTCCTCGCCAGTCGTTCTAGTAAAGAAGAAAGACGGAACGCTGCGATTCTGTGTTGACTACAGGAAACTCAATAGCGTCACAAAAAAAGACGTCTACCCGCTCCCACGGGTTGATGATTCTCTCGACAGGCTACGACACGCGAAGTATTTTTCATCGATAGATTTGAAGAGCGGCTATTGGCAGATAGAGGTCGATGAGCGAGACAGAGAGAAGACAGCGTTTGTAACTCCCGATGGGCTTTATGAATTCAGAGTTCTTCCTTTCGGCCTCTGTTCGGCTCCCGCAACATTCCAGCGAATGATGGATACCGTTCTCGCTGGCTTGAAGTGGCAAAGCTGCCTTGTATACCTTGATGATGTGGTCATCTTTGCCGAGAGTTTCGAAGAACATCTGAAGCGTCTAAGAATGGTTCTGGAAGCTATTCGTTCGGCCGAACTCACGCTAAAACCCCAGAAGTGCCATTTCGGCTACGATGAGCTGAAATTTTTGGGACATGTTGTGAGTGCGGATGGAGTGCGGCCTGACCCAGAAAAAACTGCAGCAGTCGCCACCTTTCCTGTGCCGTCAGACAAAAAAAGCGGTGCGGCGTTTTCTCGGCTTGTGTGCTTATTATCGCCGATTCATTACCAACTTCTCGACGATAGCCGAACCGCTCACGCGACTCACCCGAGATGATGTACCGTTTGCCTGGACTACAGAGCAAGAAGCAGCTTTCACAGAGTTACGGCAGCGAATGCAAGAGGCACCTGTTCTTGCGCATTTTGATGAGGACGCTGATACCGAAGTTCACACGGATGCAAGCAACGTCGGACTTGGCGCTGTCCTTGTACAACGGCACAACGGCGTAGAACATGTCATAGCTTACGCCAGTCGTACTCTCTCTCGAGCCGAGGCCAACTACTCCACTTCAGAGAAGGAATGCCTCGCAGTCGTGTGGGCAACGGCAAAGTTTCGACCTTACCTCTACGGCCGTTCCTTCAAGGTGGTGACCGATCACCATTCGCTGTGTTGGCTGGCCAATCTCCGTGATCCGTCTGGTCGTCTCGCTCGGTGGAGTTTACGCTTACAAGAGTTCGACATCATGATTGTGTATAGGTCTGGGCGCAAGCACGAAGATGCCGACGCACTTTCTCGAGCACCCGTGGGACATCCTGATATGGACTCGGAATATGCTGATGGTTTTCTCGGAGCCCTCAGTGATTCTGACTTTATGTCTAGACAGAGAGCCGATCAGGAATTGCGCCCTATTATTGATTCCTTAGAAGGCCGAAATTCTCACACTCCTCGGCGCATTGCTCGCGAATTGTCATCCTTTTGTCTAAGGAGGGGCATTCTTTACAAGAAAAATGCTCGAGGTAGCAACAAAGCCTTCCTCCTCGTTGTACCAGCCGACATGCGGGATGACATCCTACTCGCGTGCCACGACGAGCCCACGTCGGGACACTTGGGCTACTCGCGGACTCTCGCCAGAGTGCGCCAGCAGTACTATTGGCCACGACTTTCGACCAGTGTACACCGCTACGTGCAAGGCTGCCGCGAGTGCCAGCGTCGCAAGACGCCACCCGTGAAACCTGCGGGCCTTCTCCACCCTATTACACCACCACGGACACCTTTCGACCTCGTGGGAATGGACCTTCTAGGACCCTTCCCTTTGTCGGCCACTGGTAACAAATGGATTATAGTGGCAACCGATTACTTGACCCGGTATGCTGAGACAAAGGCATTACCCCGCGGCACGGCGTCTGAAGTGGCGAAGTTCTTCGTGCAGCACATCGTCCTCCGGCACGGCGCGCCGTCATGTGTGATTACGGATAGAGGAACATCATTTACGGCACAAATGCTAGAGGACATTTTCAGACTGAGCTGCACGAGTCACCGAAAAACAACGGCTTACCACCCACAAAGTAATGGACTGACGGAAAGGCTCAACAAGACCATAGCGGACATGCTGTCAATGTACGTGGACGTGCAGCACAAAACCTGGGACGATATCCTCCCATACGTCACGTTCGCATACAATACGGCAATGCAGGAAACAACCCGATTTTCACCTTTCCACCTTGTTTATGGACGCAACGTACAAACGATGCTTGACGCTATGCTGCCGTACGATAATAGCGATGCTCTTTCTCCAGAAGCCGAGCAATACACGCAGTACGCCGAAGAGGCTCGTCAACTGGCTCGCGTGAACATCGGTCACCAACAAGACGCAGATGCACGACGTTACAACCTTCGCCGTCGAAACGTCGCATACCACCCGGGTGAACGAGTGTGGGTGTGGACTCCTGTCCGACGACCAGGCTTGTCTGAAAAGCTTCTGAGCCGTTATTTCGGACCATACAAGGTTATCCGACGTGTGAGTGACCTTACATACGAAGTACTTCCGGACGGCACAGTGTCGTCACGTCGACAACATCGGCCCGAAACTGTGCATGTCGTACGACTCAAGCCGTACTACACACAATAGTCTCTGTGCTTGCGAGTTACTTCGCAAACGTGACAGTGATCTCATGTGGTGTTTTTTTTTTTTTTCTTCTTGACTCTTCCACTGGTGCTGTTGTGTTCGCGCATGGTCCAAGTGCTTGTGCGCCCTCTTTGTTTTCCCTGGCACTCACTTTGTGATTCTCTGCGTCAACGCGTGTTCTAATTATGGGTTTTTTTTTTTCTTCTTCTTTTATTTAGAAGCATCGAGTCGATGCTTTTTAAAAGGGGGGACTAATGCCGCATGAATTCGCGTGGTTTTCGTGTGGAAGAGGACGAAGAAGTTGGGACTGGGCCGCTTTTGTTTTTCCTAGCTTGACGAGCAGTTCTGCGGAAGGTTTCCTTGAGTAAGACAAGATTGGTGACAAGATTGGTGACAATATGAAGTAAAGCGCAACCAGTAATTATGGTACTGCTGACGTGCCGGAAGCTTGGGCCCTTCGCGAAAGCATGCCAGCAGGGTGCATGCTAGGTCTGAGTGAAACAACTACTTTGCCGGCTGAAACGATCTTTCAGACGCCCAAATTAAAGCAAGTTTCTGACGACATTCCTGAAGTAGAGCCGCAAGGGCAAAGGTCAGGCAAGAAGGAGCTGAACCCCCAAAACACTAGCGCTGTTAGGAACGTTATGAGCCCGATGTATGGCTATTCGTACCACTTCAGAACAGATGGGCATCTACCCGCAGAAAGCTTCTCGTATTGTGAGTACCATACAGCCGGAGACTCAGGTACCGATTTTATGGTTGAGTACTGGTGGTTGCATCTTATCAGCATCGACAAAGCTCCGCATTATCCAGAAGCAAGCCGAAATGAAGAACGCTGGTTCTGCGCGAGTACTTGGAAGAAAAAAGAATCAGTCTGTAATCCTCATGCATTCATACCGAACTGACCTGGTATCGATACCAAAGTTGGTATGGCATAACATGAAGGTATGAGGAGCATAGTTGACTAGTCATACCATGAAAATCATGAGATGTATTTCATGAATTGCATGTTCTACATGTCATAGTCTTGCTGCTCTTGTGGTGTTTTTCTTCACATGGCTTATTCCGAAACTGGTATGTTATGACTTGGCTGCATGGTGAGCATGAAGGAAGACCCTAACATGGAAATCATGACATGCATGCCATGAGTTTTATGGCTACACGTCATGCTCAAGGTGCGCTCGCGGTCATTTTTCTAACTTCAAATTACCAACTTTAAATTTTAGAACATAAGTGGATGACGGAGGTAAACGACACGTCAAAGCAAGATAATCGCGATATGCGTGTCATTGAAAACGTAACTACATGCTACGTTCAAAGCGCACGGCCATTTCGCTAGCTCACATCGCCTAATTTGGTATTATGTGATGTGAATGGACGACGAAAGTAAATGACACGTCTAATGACGATAATCATTATATGCCTGTCCCGTGAAGTATGGCGGCATGCTACGCTCGTAACGCGCTCACGGCCGTTTTGCTAGCTCCATTTATACCATATTTGGTATAACGTGACGTAAAGACGACAAAAGTAAATCACAAGTCCAAACATCATAATAATGACATGGAAGTCATGTACGGTACAATTTACGTCCATTTTGTAACGTTGTGCTAATTTTAAAGTGACATATCAACCTTCCCCATTCGTGCTTCACATGGCATCGACTCCCAGTGTGCGTAGGATCTGCCAAACTTTTCTAATTGAGTTTATTCCAAATTCGCTTTTTGGGTAATATTTAACAGCTGCCTAACCTTAATTTTGACTGCCTTTATACCTGGTGTGCGTCAGCAGGAACAGGTTTTCCTACAATTTTATGCTTTCCTTTCTTTTTTTTAGGCCAGTGCGAATGTAGTTCACTGGGGGCAGTGCCGTTCAATACCTCTAAGGTGCCGCAGGTAGGTGACGTTGGCCGAAGTTTGGCGCACAGTCAGTGATGCTCTTCTGGCTGTCACACAGCTTTGTTTGGTTCGCTCTCATAATTAACTACTGCAGCTACCGCCGGCATTCATGACAACAACAGCATGTTTTATCATTATTGAATCATTATACGTGGACCTTAGTTTTCGGTGTGGAGCTGTATCAGAAAGCATCATTGTGGATGCATTTGCAAAAAGTGGTGCTTTAGCTCTCGAAGACCAACAGGCATTGTATAAGCTCTCAGTAAGTAATAGGCCACTTCTCTAAGGAGGCGTTCTATTTTCGTGTTAATATACTGACTGTCATGATGCAGGAATCAAGTATGTTTTTTCTAGTCCTTTTCATAAACTAAAGTTTTCTTCTTTTTTCGTAAGCGCGACTCACAAATAAAGAACCTGCAATCGTTTGAAGCCAGTTAGATTGTCATGAACCGCAGTGATTTCTGTCTGTGCTTCACATTTATTTAGGGTAGCTAAAAGGTTGCGTCATTAGTGTTACCACCTAATTGATACAATTATTAGATGTTCTTTTTTTCTGTTTGCTATCTTTCACCTTTGAAATCATTTCACCCTTCTTATTTTTATTTATATTACGTTTTTTCTTTCTCTGTGTTTTTTAGGTGGCGTTGCTTTTACAATTTATTTGAAAGGGCCAATGTGGCCAATGCCGCTTGTAGGTATAAGCGAGCTTTCTTAGGCGAAAAGAAACAAAGCATCTCATTTGAAGTGCTGCATTGAGTTTTTAGGGTTGAAATGCCCGCAATTTTGTAGGGCTTGTATACAGAATAGTCCCTTGCGCTACAGGTTTTAGTAACTGAAAATTAAAGCAAATGATAGCATTCCAAAGCGAGTTGACCTATGGCAAAATCTTCCTGTGACTGCAATGGTTTCTTAATCGAGCCCGAAAACTTCTTTCGACCTTGCTTGAAAAGATCCTTTATATCTGACGCAAAAATATACGATGGCTCTATAATGACGCCTGGAGCGCTGGATCATTTGTCAAGTGCCTAACACCTGTGAATTGACCTGTAGCTCACTTTGTTTACTTTAACTAATCAATAAAGATAATATAGTAGATGTTTCTCGCATAAGCGTGCCTGATTCCCCTAAAGGAGAGGGCAGGGCGAAGGTTCATCATAACCCCCTTTCGTCTATTGAATAAATGTCCAGAACTGACCTTGCGCCTACTCTTCTCAAAGGATTAAAGAGCGGAAGCTGCTGCTGGTCCCCCATCTGTGAACACTTATGGCTTCTTTTATAAATAAGGCTGGCCCTTTCGGCTGTATAGCTCATGGCTTCAATAGCTATAAAAAAACTTTTAGCTGTCGCGCCCTTGTCTGCCATAGTAGGCTTCACTCACAGCGAATATGCCCAGGTCGGATGTAAATTCTCTAAAGTTGTTATAGGGAGTGCCAAGGCTGTGAAATGAGGTTGCTGTGCAAACAGGATGGCACACCGAGATAATGAACTGAGCCGGTAAATAAACAAGGAGGGCAAGAAGGGCCAAGGCACTCTGACACAGCTCGGGATTTCCGCGATTCTGGATCTTCATACACAGGACTGATTGCACCCACATGCACACGCACGAAAACACATACAGCGGACATGCACGAATGTGGTGCGGCACAAATGAATAAACATGGTGTTTCATAATGGGCGCTGTCTTCCGCGCGGAGATAATGCGGACACGCTTGGAAGAAACGTTTTGCGCAATGTTTCAGGCTTGGGTGTCCGCGGGCATCCGAGGGTCGGTAATGGGATTTTTGTGGGCCCCCAAACCTATCCTCGAAGAAAGGAGGCACACTACGCGTCCTCACATAGCCCCTTTTGAACATTGTATTTTTTTCTGCATAGTAGGTTTGTCTTGTGCAGGAGCAATCTTTTTAATTTCTCGTTTTACGAGGTGATTGCAATGCTTTTGTTGCAGTTTTCTATAATTACTCCGCATGAGCATTCATTTTGGAGCTTGCATTTGTAGAAACACTCACAGCTAAAACTAATTTTTCTAGTTGCGGAGTGCTCAACTTATCGACATGCAGTTGATAATGATTGGGCGTGGCACTTTGTTATGACAACTTTTCTCAGTGAGAAACTCGAAGAACATATTGCCACAGTTCAGTATTCGCAAAAAACGCGTGCAACGATTTGCGTTTTAAAAGCCGCCAGACAAGTAGCAAGAAAGCCGCGCCATGGAACGCCGTCCTGCACGTGCCGCCATGCTACGCCACGGGACCGGCACGAGACTCGAAGTGAAGAGGAAGAGACTGACGAATTTGAAGACAGCGAGCAAGGTACATTTCGGCGGACCATTGAGTTTTCAGTTACGGGCACAGGTTCGCCCTAAATGAATCGTTTGCATAAAATCAGGTGCTATATTTATAGGTAACATTCTGGTGGAAGTGCTGGGTATGACTCCAAACACACCAGAGGCAAGGAATGGAAGCCCAGATCCCAGAAGATTGGAGCGAGCAGAATTAAAACCTGTGCACCAACGCACGTGTCGTCCACTACGCGGTGAGCAGCCCAAGTTTGGCTCCCTATTTGATTCAGCAAGACCTGTTGAGACCTTAAGCACAAGCGTGACTGCTATGGCCCCCCAGTCAATGTCATCTCCATCTCACCTCATCGTGGATTCACCAAGTACACCGGAGGTCTTCCATGGGGACACCTTTGAAGACGCCGAGGACGGGCTCGAAGACTTCGAGCGCGTTGCAAGTTTGAATGGTTAGGACGAAGCCCGGAAACTTCGTTACGTTAACATCACCCTGCAAGATTCGTCACGTACGCGGTTCGAGAACCACGAAGCGTCCTTGCTGTCACGGGACGACTTTCGACGAGAGCTAATCGCAACCTATCTGAACATGGACCACAAAGAGAAGGCAGAGGCTGCCCTTCAGGCGAAGAACCCACGGAAGAACGAGAGCGTGGTCATGTACATAGAGGACATGCCGCGGCTTTTCCGCCAAGCCGACCAAAACATTGCCGAGGCGAAGAAATGATGGCAACAAATGCGCGGAGTAATAGAATAGATTTTTTCTGGTCTGGTGCGTAATCCACCGCAAACTGCGGTAGAGTTCCAGTCCGAAGCAACGACCATGGAAAGGATACTACAGCAACGTGCGCGACTGTACAACAGAGACTACGGCGTCTCTTCAGTTAGGGTGGCGTCAACAACCCTCCCCACCAACGCCGACGTCCTCCAAGAAATGGTGAGGGATATCATTAGGAAGGAGCTCCAGAAACTGCGACTCGCCCAAAGTCTTCTAACGAGGCTCTCAATCGTGGACGTTGTACGTGAAGAAGTACGGCAAGCAAATCTTCAACCACAGTCCAAGTTGCCCCACCGCACGCACTCAGAACTTCAGCCACAGCTGTCGTACGCGCAAGTCGTACGGCAAGACATCAGACGCCCGAACTTTGCACAAGCTCCCGTTATGTCACCGCTTGCAGTACGCCACCGCCCATGCCAGAAGCGAGACCCCATAAAAGTGATGTTTGGCGCACTACAAACCCGTGGCCCCTCTGCTACAACTGTGGGGAGGCAGGTCATCTTTATCGGACATGCCACTACCATCGGATCGGGCTACGTGGCTTCCCAGTGAATGCACCCTGCCCTCGTTATGGTGAGCGCCCTTACGAAATCGAAGAATCTTTATCTTCGCGCTATGTCTCTCAAAACACTCAGCGACATCAATCGCGTTCAATTGCACCGATGCGCAATGGGTCGCCGAGTCCAAGCCCATCATCTACTTTCCCGAGGCGTAGTTCACCAAGCCATCGACGAGAAAACTAGAACTAGTGACCTGTGGAGGCTGATTTTAGGAAAACTGAAAACCCTCCATCGTTAACCGGATCAGACGACGACACTGACACAATAACGGATAAGACGGACAAGTGCAGTAATGGCGACGTGACATCCGAGCTACAAGTCAAAATTGACGTCGTCGAGACCATAGCGTTAATCAAAACTGGTGCAGACTATTCCGTAATAAGTAGCGTGCTCGCAAAGAAGATGAAGAAAGTGCTCACTCATTGGACCGGACCGCAGATACGTACCGCCGGAGGGCACTTAGTCAGCCCCGTAAGATTGCGCGCAGCGAGAGTGGAAATAAGAGGCCATGTGTACGTCAGCAGTTTTATTCTTCTCCCCGAATGTTCCCGTGAGGCAATTCCGGGCATGAACTTCCTGCAAGCAAACAGTGCCATGATCGACTTGCAGAAATCTCAAGTTTTTTTCTCTACAGAGAATGAAACTTGAGACTGTTGCCACGTGTCATGCGGATCAACCAATCGTTTCGTCTCTTCGTATTGTGGATTAATGTGTGACAGTGCCGCCACGTAGCAGCGTGACAGTTGCCGTCAAAAGTGACGTTTTTTGTGAATATGCCGGACTAGCTGATAGGAATATCGAACTGCTACTCGCAAAGGGGATACGCGTGGCGAGAAGTCTAGTGAACCAGCGGAACGGATACACGATGTGCTATTGACTAACTTTACCAACCAGGTACAGCATCTAGTGAAGGGCGCAGCCAAAGCATCACTTCATGACTTCGTAGAAGTCTCTGATGTTTGCACCATAGAAAAAGAACCAACAACTACCTCAACAGTGAACATTGTCCTCCTAAAAATAGATAATGACCGGGAGCTTTCATCTGTGCAGGAAGACCAGATTGTGGAGTTCATAAAAGAATTCGCAGAGTGTTTTTCCCCTTAATCGAAAGCCCGACGTACTCCCGTAGCCGAACACCACATTCTATTCAAAGGACATGTTACACCAGTATGTGAGAATACATACCGAGTAGCTCCGAAAGAAGGAGAGGCGATAAAGACGCAAGTACAGGAGATGCTCTATGACGATGTCATACAGCCCTTCAAAAGCCCATGGGCATCGCCGGTAGTACTTGTGAAGAAAAAGGACAACACCATGCGGTTCTGTGTTGACTACAGAAAACTCAACCTACTCACGAAGCGGGACGTGTACCCACTCCCACGAGTCGATCATGTTATATAAAATGCGCAATGCTCATTTTTTTCATCGTTGGACCTAAAAAGCGGGTACTGGCAAATAGAAGTTGACGAACGAGATCGTGAGAAGACGGCATTTGTGACACCTGACGGACTCTACAAGTTCAAAGTACTCCAATTTGGTTTAGTTCTGTTCCCCTACCTTCCAGATCATGATGGACACTGTGCTCTCCGGCCTCAAAAGGCAGTCATGCTTTGTCTATCTTGATGACGTAGTAATTTTTTCCACTACGTTCGAGCAGCACGTACAGAGATAGAGAACGGTACTGGACGCTATTCGCACGGCTGCACTTACAATCAAACCCGAAAAGTGCCACTGTGTATTCCTTGAGCTTCGGTTCTTCGGGCACATTGTCAGTTTTCACGGTGTCCGCCCAGACCCGGATAACATCACTGCGGTCGAAAATTTCCGAAGGCCAAGAGACAAAAAGGCTAGGCGACGTTTCCTGCGGCTTTGTGCTTACCATAGGCCCTTCGTTGTAGACTTCTCCAAGATTGCGGAACCACTGACACGGCTTACAAAGAAAGGTGTACCATTCATCTGGCAGCAAGAGCAAGAAGAAGTCTTCTCTGAGTTACGACGGCGTTTGCAGTCACCTCCCATGCTCGCTCATTTTTATGAAGATGCCAAAACAGACATTCATACGGACGCCAGCAACGTTGACCTCGGTGCTGTTCTTGTTAAGTGGAAAGTGGGAAAGAAAAAGTTATTTCTTACGCGAGCCGCACTCTGTCGAAAGCTGAGTATAATTATTCAGCTACAGAAAAGGAATGTCACGCACTTATATGAGCCATCAATAAGTTCCGTCCATATTTATACGGTAGACCATTCCGAGCCATCAGCGACCATGATTCTTTGTGTTGGCTTGCAAACCTCAAGGATCCTTTCGGAAGACTTGCTAGATGGAGCCTGCGTCTACAGAAATATGACATCACCGTAATCTACAAGTATGGCCACAAGCACAATGACGCGGATTGCTTGTCACGAGCCCCAGTCCAGACCTCATCTACTGAGCATGAAAAAGATTCCGCATTTCTTGGAGCTGTGAATGTGTCGCAGATGGCTCATGATCAGCGAATGGGCCCAGAGTTACTTTTGCTCATTCCATACTTAGAGGGGTAGCAAGTCGAAGTACCGCGAGTTTTCGTCCGTGGACTGCGTTCCTACGTTCTCCGCAACAATGTTCTCTACAAGAGAAACTTTGAGCACACCGGTGAAACGCTCCTGCTCATGATACCATTGTCACTGCGAGCGGAAATTTTAGAAGCGTGTCATGATGACCCATCAACAGGTCACTAGGGCATTAGTAGGACTTTGGCGAGAATCCGCAAGAGATATTACTGGCCAAAATAATGGATTCAGTACAGCACTATGTAAGATCATGCCAAGAATGGCAAAGACGCAAAGTATCACCCCTAAAGCCAGCAGGTCTTTTGAAACCGAGAGAGCAACCGAAAGTCCCATTTGAGCAGGTCGGAATGGATTTCCTAGGACCATTTCTTATGTCATCATTCGGGAAACGATGGATAGTTGTAGCGACCGACTACATGACCCGGTATGCCGAGACGTCATCTCTGACAAAAGAAACGGCAAGTGAAGTGGCTCAGTTTTTTGTGACCCAGATAGTGCTGCGACATGGCGCATCTAAAGTCCTTACAACTGACAAAAGAACAGCGTTCACTGCCAGGCTAGTACAGTCTGTCATGAAACTAACGCACACCGACCACAGAAGAACTACAGCGTACCATCCGCCAACTAACTGGTTAACTGAAAGGCTGATTAGGACGCTTGCTGACGTGATTGCGATGTATGTGGATGTCGAGCATCGGACTTAATACATCATACTACCGTATGCCACATTTGCATACAATACTGCAGTACAAGAGACAACCCACTTCACGCCATTTCAATTTGTTTGTGGTCGGACAGTAATAATGGCATAAGACGCGATGCTACCTGTCAACAGTACGAATGAAGAGGACGCTGACATCAGCGAATATGTAGAAAGGGCAGAAGAGGCACGACAACTAACATGGAACCGCATCATTTAACAGCAGGACGTCGGCGTGCACCGTTACAATCTAAGACGAAGAAATGTGCAGTACTCTCTTAGAGACCAAGTGCGGGTCTGGATGCCTGTACGTGCACGTGGCTTGTCAGAAAAGCTTATGTGGCATTATTTTGAACCTTACAGGGTTCTTTGTCAGCTAGGCCCATTAAACAACGAAGTGATCCCTGAAGGTCAAGTATAAACAACACGACGCAAGAATGCCCCGGACGTTGTGCATGTAGTACAGATGAAACCATACTACGACAGGCACTGAACAAGCAAACTCACTCACGTCGTCTAACATAAGGACAAGTCCTATTGTTTCCAAACTTTCAGCCGGCTGCACGCATCAGGGTGATGCGTGCTAGGAGAGGGACTAATGTCACAGTTCGATATTCGCAGAAGACGCGTGCAACGGCTTGCGCTCCAAAAGCCGCCACACAAGTAGCAAGACAGCTGCGCCATGGAACGCCGTCCTGCACGCGCCACGATGCTACGCCATGGGACCAGCATGAGACTCGTAGGGACGAGGAAAAGACCGATGAATTTGAAGACAGCGAGCAAGGGGCGTTTTGGCTGACCATTTAGTTTGGAGTTATGGGCACAGGTTCGTCCTAAATAAAGAAGTTTGTATAGTACCAGGTGCTATATTTCATGGTAACAATATTTATCTGAGTAAGTCTGTAACCTTGGCGTACACGGTGCCAGCGACAACAACATTCCGGATTGTTGTCTCCTAACACAAGAGATGGACACTTTAAATCGGCGGTCTCTCGCATGGTTTATTCATCTGAGAATACTATTTATCCTGCCGGTCAGTTCTTGGCCCATACCTGTTGGTGATTGACCACCATTAATATTGGTTCATCATCATTACCATCATACGACTCACCCCCCCCCCCCAACCACTCCTTTTACTCTTACTACGAAGAGCGCCTCAGCACTTAGAGTTACCAAAAGGTGTTCACGAAACATCCATGGCTAAGAACTACCGCTGTATATAATTTCTGTGCCATAAGCTATCTTTGTGCATGTTTGCTAGCTAGTGTGTTCTCGAATGAATAAAGTAAGCTCTTTAACTTGAGAATTGTACCTTTTTGAGGAACATGCAAAACGTGGGATATCTTTTATACCACTAAAGTATTTTAATGTGGGCCCACCAAAACCTCACTGACGTGTTTCTGTCACGAAAGTGCCGTAAAATAACATTACCGATCAAGGCGAAAAAATCCCAAATATCCATGAAGTGAATTCTAATTCCAGGTAAATCCGGTGAATTGTAAAACTTCTCTAAATATGCTCAATCATCATCGCATTGGGACGTGACATGATAGTTGTTGTGGTGTAAGTGTATATACACATTATACACACAATGTTTTTTTATTAGCCACGCCACGCACCCTGGGGCCAGCTCACAAGCATGATACCACCCGCTGTCTTCGACAGCCATTCCTCCATGCACCTGTCATCTTATGGCCATTTGACAGTGAGCTGTGACAGTTATATGCACAGCGCGTGACTCTTCGGCGCGCCATCGTCGGCGCTCAAGAAGCTACAACGCGCGACGCCTGGAGCGGCGTCGACCAAGGTGTTCGTACCAATTCCACAACCAGCATTTCAAACGCGCGTCTCTTTCTTTCTCGCTGCCAATAGCGACGCGCAGTGATCGTGGACCTCGCCCGCTACGTGGAGCCAGCATGGAGCCTCACCCACTGCGCTCAGGTTGCTCAGGTGAGCGAGCCTCGTCGGAGTTGTGGCGCACCTTCTAGTGAGCGCTCTTGAAACAAAGAGCACAGCTGTGCCTCTAGCGACAGCAATGAGCACTACCGTACACACCTGCGACGACGAGAGACACCCCCCTATCAGAAGGAGCAAGCACCTAAAAACATCAAAAAACAGCTTTCCAAACTTGCTATGTAAATGGAACATCTCCTCAAAGGAGATGATGGACTGCGAAGCAGCAGCTGTTCGCACGGCGTTGACCGTGTTGAAACGGGAGTGGAAGCGGGTGGTGGAGGAATGATTTCAAGCGAAACTCGGTGTAGTGGTTACTTGAGTAAGCATATGTTTGAAACGCAGACTATGGAGGCTAGTTTACTTTTGAGCAAGATTCATCGCAGATAAATGAGCCGAAAGAGTGTTTGCACTCGACTTGTGGTCGAGCGTTGCGGGTGGTAGAGAGGGCAAAGTGAGAAAGAAGTGTGTTTCTAGCGGGTGGAGAGAGAGAGGTAATAGAAGAGGGGCGAATAACAAGCCGTTATTTTCTGCCTCTTCTCGTAGGGGCACGGCTCAGCACCTTGAAGAATGGGGGGAGAAAAAAAGTAAAGATGATAGGAAGAAGACAGGAGAGAAAGAAAAAGTGAAAGACATGGCAAGAGAAGGTCTTGTCATTGCAGTCAGTAGAACGAAATTAAGGGTTCGTATATAAGGCAGCGAGGTACACAGACGAACAGAACTCGACGAAGGCTTTGACGGCTTGTATCTTCTGGCAAGCGAGAGAAAGGGTGTCTTCCACCGTTGCTGCAGGCAGACCAAACATACGATAACAGCTCACCAGCACGCAAAGCTCTGTGGCCAGATCAGGGCAAGAGTGAAACTTGGCAGACCCCACGTCCAGCGAGTCTCCATTACTTGCGAAGCACGAATGAGGAACGTTGATATGTCCCCTTAAAATCAGACAACGTTACGAGGCGGACGTAAAATATGCCGTACTTGAGTTTATTTCATTTTTGTCGTGTTTGGACGTATTATTTTCCTTCGTCTCCTATTCCCGTCACGTGCAGTAAATTTTGGTATTTCTGTAGCTAGCGAAATGTCTCCGAGCGCGCAAATTAACGTAGCATTTAGTTATGTTTTAATTGACACGCATGCCATAATTATGAAGTTTGAACGCGTTATTTTCCTTCGTCTTCTATCACGTCACGTGATACCAAATTTGGTATCTGTTGAGCTAATTAAACGGTAGCAAGCACGCTTTGAGCGCAGCATGTAGGCTTGTTTTACACGACACGCATGCCATGATTATCATGTTGGGGCTTTATCTTTGCCATCCATTCACGTTCCATAATACAAAATTCGGTATATGTGCAACTATCTAAATGGCACAGTGCGCATCATGAGTGGGGCATTTAGTCATGTTGTTACATGACATGCCTGTCACAATTTCCACTTTGGAGTGTGTCACTTCTGTTCGCCATGCAGTCATGTCTTACTCTACCAGTTTTGCAACATGTCATGTAAACGAAACAACCGCAACAGCGACACGACCATGAATTGTAATTCATGACAATCATGACATACATGTCATGATTATCTATGATTATCAAGTTATGACTAGTCGCTCATGCTCATTATACAGTCATGCTACCAAATTTGGTATCGACGCCATTATCGAAACGGCCAGGAAAGCTGAAAGTCGTAGGCGGCTAGATAGATAGATAGATAGATAGATAGATAGATAGATAGATAGATAGATAGATAGATAGATAGATAGATAGATAGATAGATAGATAGATAGATAGATAGATAGATAGATAGATAGATAGATACGCTTAAAGTCGCGAAAGTTTGCTAAGAAGTACTTCGCATTTATTACTATGCTGGAGCGTTTCGTCATTGCCACGCATTCGGAACGCAGGCGATGAAGAGTCGTTCCCGTAATACATGCGTGCCGCAGGCCAGACGCTGCCGGTATTCAGGCGAACTAAGGCCGCGTTAACACTGAGCATTCCGGCCGCCGAAAGTGCTCCGAATCCGGTTCGGCGGCGGCAAGATTCGCCGAAAGGGCCCTCTCCGCGCCGATCGCTCTCGGACCAATTTTTGCGGCGTCTGCCGCCGAATCGGTCACCGCGGACCAATAGGAGCGCTAGTCAAGAAATTTTGAAAAATGGCGGCCAAGCCCTACTCACTTGTTATGCCGCAGTGCACGTAACTGAATGTTGAAACCAACGGGAGTTTAACCTACTCTGTGCCTACTTCGCCTCCGTATTTCGTGAAAGAGGTGGCCGAGCTTGCTGTTGCCGTGACCGAGCTTGTTGCGGTCTTGCAGAGCAGGACGAGCCCACCAACGCCGCTGGCGTGAGTGGTTTTTCTGCTCTTCGTGCATTACAAGCCAGCCACTTGCCAGCAAATTAAGCAGTACTGTCTTTTCTTGCTTCTTGCGTACGAGAATCGTCGAAGTCTACACCACCGAATAGCGTAGTAGCGTTTGCAAGAAGTGACAACGACCGGGTGACAGCGCATCCGTCCAGCATTCGCCCCATGGTGAATGGCATATTCGGCGGCGCGGGGCGCGTCCAGTGCGAACGACGCTGAGTTTCGGCGGCAGGCGGATTTCGGTCGCTGTAGAAAGCGGATGTTTCAGAGTGAACTAGGCCTAACAACCACCACTCGCATCTGTCAAGGCGGGTCTTTTGAAGGGATGGTGGAGGTTTGCCGCGTGCCACCCACGTGTCAGAGAGGGCCGTCGGTAGGAGCATCCCCAGTCATTGCTGGGTAGAATACTCATGGGCTACCACTTAGTGACTGGCGTGTCGCAGTGGTGTGTCACCTAAGTGGCGGCATCCGCCTCCTCGAGGCCTTATATTACCATGTGCGAGAGAAGCCAGTGGAGGGACAGGTGCACACCACGAGGGACGAACGGATGCCGCTATAAGGAGCTTCGCCCCTAATAGTGCGCTATTAGGGGCGAAGCTCCTTATAGCGGCACCCGTTCGTTCCTCGTAGTCGTAGTCGTAGTCGTAGTCGTAGTGTGTAACCAGTCTTACGTTTTGACTTGCAAGGTGGTGCCGGTGGGAGATTTCTCCCGTGCGTTGTTGAACAATAAAAAGTTCGTAGCGTGCGCGTTAACTAAAAGCCGAATTCTCCCGTCTCTCATTCCCCATTAGCAGCCATTGGCATGTACTTTGAGCACCATTTGACAAGAAAGGGTTGCTTCGTTATACTCGCCGGGCGTAACCTCCTTGGTTTTAGAAAAGTTTAGCGAGCGTTGGGCCGCCGTGCCATGAAAACAGTGAACTAGTATATACCATGAAGTCAATGTGATTAAAGGCAGGAAGTAGACACGAAGCGCAAGCCGTAAAAATGTGTGCGTGTACCACCTCTCGTTTAGTCCTTCGAATGTCCGCTGAGTCGCGGTGCTTCTATATCGGGAATATACGATGAAAAGATGCGAGATTGTGGTACTTGGAGCGTTGAATAGATGGACGAACGTACACACGGACAGATGCATGAACGGACTTACGCATAGCTGCACCGAGGAATGAACGCATGGATGGACGCAGGGGCGGATGCATCGACGAACACAGGGACAGACGCACAGATGGCCACGCGGACGCACGAACAGACACACGCATGGACGGGCGAATAGACGCATGAACCGTCACACAGACGGACGCACGGATGGACGGAAGCAAGAACGAAAAAACGTACGGATGCTTCGCCCCACTCTCCATCATTCACTCCTTAAATATGCTGCCATTTCTTTTTTTTGACGGCGGTCAGTTTGTAGTGCATCAGCGCTACAGGGATGCCTGCTCGATTTGGTTAGAGCAGCGCTTATAGGGCTGGTCGGGAGTCGCAAACAATCGCTACGGGCAGCTGGATTAACGTGGTGGTGGCGAGGTGGTCAGCCGGCAGATGAGCCGGCGGCTGTGGGCGCTACAACGAGCGGGCGGCGAATAAAGGAGAAAGCGACGTCGGCGCACAATTGCGAAGGAAGTGTAGAAGGGGAGCATGACGTCAACGCGTAGCTGCAAAATTAACTACTTGGCGCAGCTCCAAAACTTGTGGGGAGGGGAACGTGTTACGGCGCGTTCGTACGGACGTACGGCAGTGTTATACACGCAAGTCAAAGAGATGCTTTGCACCTCAAAGTTATCGCTCTCACTTATCCGCCCAAGACAAAAAACTCCTGGTACTTATTCCCCTTCACTGCCCAATGAGATAAACATTTCCTCATAAATTTGCCTTATATCGCTTACACATTCTCTCACGACGCTCTATATTGGCCAGGCGGGGTGGTGCCGCCGTCTGTGAGCGTTGTAAAGTAATGTGGCTTGATACCTACTACCATCTATAGAGAAAGATTCGTCGATGACGCAGATAACGCATGACGTTTGGGATCGCACACTGGCAGGCAGTCTAGGAGGGTTTGGGTAAAGCTTCTCAATAGAAGTGAGAAACTCTGATTTCGCATGCATCTTGAAGTCATGCACAATGAAATTTTGTTCTTTGCCTTTCGCTTCGCGCTAGCACCCGAAGTTTTCGGAGATATCGAGATAACGATGTCGACAAGTGAATGTCTGGTCTTGGTGGAGCAAGACAGGCGAGCGAGACGTGGAACGCATGCACGCGTTTACGGCTCAAGCAACAAACCTCTGCCTGTGGCTTTGCAGAAAGGCAGTGAAGTTGTGTATGCATAGCTATAGGCGTATGTTATCCTATTGCTCTGGAGCGCACATGTAGCCGTTTATCTTATGAATGAGTGACTAATACAAATGGTTGAGCGTCCTAAAATAACCATATCATTACGAGCGACGCCATAAAGGAGGGCTACGGAAATTTCGACTGCCTGGGTTTCTTTAACTTGCACACAAATGTAACCACACCCGTTTATCTCGCCAGTTTACGACACTTTGAAACCAGTTAGTGACTAGTGGTTCTAGTGTCCCGTGTGTGCTTGCGCATGTCATCTTGGCGCGGGATTCCCGACACACTCTGTTCTGGTGTATGTTGTCAACTGCTGCTACCACAAAGTTTAGGTTATGATCATAGTTGTTAGTTTACTGGATGTAGATGTGCCACGTGTACATATTGAAATGAAAGCCCCCAAAAGTCACAAGAAATTTTTTTCCAAAGTACGCTACCGGGTGATGAGCATTTGAACCCTTGCTAAGCATGCATAATTATGCGAATCTGCCACTTGGTTTTTGCAATGCTAATGACGAGCTATTTTTATGCACCAATTACTGCTGGCAGTACTAGAAGTTTCGGAGGCACTTTGGCAAGTTTAGTTCCTGCAAGATGGTAAGAAGGGCACGCTTTAAAGCAATGCTCCTAGATTTCGTTTACTACTTTTAGGGCAGGCACTTAAGGGGCCCATTTCTGTACCAGGTCGCAATATCAAACGCAGATCAAGCAGTGATTTGAACGCCTTCTCGCTGCAGGAGTCGCAGAGGGGTCACTGCACGCGCAGTGCTCAACAAGGAGGCTTGCAACACAATTTACAATTGATACAGTTATGCAACCCATGGGTTATTAAATCCCATAAAACCGGCAAGTGTATGTTATCAACCTTTGAGTTACGTCGTTCCCACATATGTTTGCTTAGCAATCTAGCAATGCCCGTTTTTTGGCCAGCCTTCACACTTAGCGTTAACACGAAATTTATTTCGTAGAAGCCCATAGGCTGAATTCTTGATAATAAATATAACTTACCAGTAATAAAGATATTTATACTAAAACAATCTATACTACCTGATTCAGCATAAGTAAACAAAACAGCGGGCATTGGTGCAAATAAACGAGGCGTTAAACAGCCATTGAATATCAGATATATTGCGCTTCTATAAAAATTTTGGCTCTGCTGCCCTTCTTTACTACTTAAGCACCACAGTCTCAGTGCAGTCTCGAAGCAGTTTCACACCTTAAATCCTAAAGAAAATTTACATGTCTTCCATGATACACTGCTAAAAGGCAGGCCTTGAGCCCTTGAACAAAGTACGTTTTAAGGTGCTTTAGTTCGGTTCTGCCAACATCTACTTCTTAGTGTTACATGGTTGGTACGACCTTTGTCTGAGCAGGAAATATAAAATCAAACTCGTTCAATGCCGTTGCCAAAAGCTTAGTGCATTTTCGTGTGTTGCCAAATATAAAAAACTAGTAGAAAAGCGGGCTGACTTACTTTAAAGGACTCTATTAGAAAATTTTGTGAATCTAGTAAAATACATAAAAACAAGTACGCTGATTGAAACAAAAAAAACAGTTCCATAGATGAGTACCTTTGTGTCACGCTAACTCCAAATATTTTGCCTTCTTGGCTGGCCTGAACATTCCTTCATTTTATTTATTTAGTATGGAAGCGCTATTCTAATAAAAGAAACAAGCAGTCCGTGCTATAGTTCTTTATCAGCATGGCTATGTTGTTGTTAGGTGCTCACAAGTTAGATAGTTCATTTTATATTAGCTTTAGCACTCTTTTACATACTTGTCATTTGCTTTTACTTTCTTTAGCGACCAAATATAAATAGAAGAATAAATTTGTGCAGGTCACAAAGTCTGGTCGCTACATCCTTTTGAAGAACCTACTACCTGCAATTACTATTTCTGTCATGTTTGTTCTATAAATGTCACATTTCACTGCCACTTTAGGGCATGTCAGTTCATGAATCACGAAAATGAGATTCATTAGGTATGCGAGCAAATCCGCAAACACATCAGTAATCATTTTTGAATAGCTAAAATATCATTATTATCTGTGCTTTGAGGCTTTATTCTGTTTAATGCACTTTTTACTTCGTCAGGGGTAGTATGAAAAAAAAACAAATGGCCACAGTGATCGAATCTTCACACAAATTCCATGGATCAGACAAGTATGGGAGAGCAGAAACGGTCCCTAAATGCGTCGAAAATGTCTCGTGAGTTTTATATCAATGAACGTTTATGGCTAACGTTAGCAATTGGTGGGTCAGTGGTTTTATTGAGAAAATAATTAGTCAAACACATAACTTTTTATGTCTGAGCTAGGTCGGTTAATTTCGCTGTGAAAATAGCAATTTTTTCGCATAATTCAAGGCTGCATTCATTGTGTTACACTGTTTCTTGTAATGATTAGCTAGACGCTTATGAAATAGTTGCCGTTTTGTTTTTTTATATAAATTGACAATTTTAGGTACACCTTTGGTTAACCATGGATTTTTGGGGAAAAAATAACGTTTTTGGCATTGAACACAAGTTGTCGACGAAGACAAGCACTTGCATATTATAGAAATCATGGTGGTAATAGCGGAATGAGCATTTTATCTTGAGGTGACAAGAGACCACTACGAATTAAATACTGTTTGTACATATTTCTGTGGTAAAAATTTTTCGCAACGAAGTGCGCTATATTTATGGAGAACTATTTTTGAAGCGAAACGCCACTGGGAAATGAATTATCTGTAATATTATTTTGTATATTGAATGCGGAAGGACGAAGGAGAAGATTCAAAGGAGCGTGAATAATAAATGTGAGTGAGTGAGAACAATTTTATCAAGGTCCAGTGCAGAAGCTGAGGTTGCCACGCGTCACCCGGCTATTCCCACGTGGGGACCCGCAGGTCTAGCCTGACGGCCGTGTCGCAGGCACGCTGGGAGGCCAGAATTTGATCCTGAAGGTCTGCGCTGTGCAAAAGCGCATTAAACTCGGGTTTACTATAAGTGAGTCCAAACGACCCACACTCCCAGAGCTTGTTTGCTAATGTAGGTGTCGGCCCGCAAGTGGCAAGGGCGGTATCGGGGAATTTGTGAGGATAAATTGCATTTAGGTGTGGTAACGACGGGTAGGAATGGGTTTGAAGTAAGCACAACGATACGGCTTGTGCTCTATTGAGTTTTGAATGTGGCATTGGGAATGCCCGCCTCACCATGTAGTCATGCTTTGTAATCTCGTTCTGTGTAGTAGGTTTGTCTTTATGTCCCACGTCGTCAGCATTGGAATCATCGCCCAGGTCGAGAGAAGCGCGTTCAGTGAGCGCCCGCGCTGCTGTGTGGGCCGACTCGTTCGGGTTCAGTGCAACGCCATTTACGGAGCCGTCATGCGCGGGGAACCAATGTATGGTGTGAGGGACAATCACATCGCTAGTGGAGTTCTTCAAGATACTGGCTGCCTGTGTTGATATGCGGCCGTTTTGAAAGACTCTGACTGTGGATTTGGAGTCGCTGTACACCAGAAGGCGCCTGGCACTGTTCTTCAATCTGGGGACCTACATGCGCATAAATACATTCATATGGCTACATAGACACAAACGCCCCAAGCAGTAGTGCTCAAATAGCATAAACATTTATCTATTAAAGCCACACATTTAATTGATACCTAAGGTTACGCTTTCACACAATAAATCAACACCCAAGACATCAAAATTGGCTGAAAGAGACTTGGTGTTGCAATGTATGACTGCAACAGCTCTTGCGAAAGACACTTTGGGTGCTACAGAAATACTGCATTGATTTCATAATTCTCTACAACCTTCGCGATTTGGGAAAAAGTTTGCACTGATTATCTATACCATATAACCATTTTAGTGCAGTTAGTTCAAGCAAGGTAAATCAAGATTTGAAAACAGAGCTGAATTAGGGCAGAAAGTGTCGCATACGACCGGCGGTGAGACTGCTTTCGGGTGTCACTGCAGACATTCACGCTGTGTAAATAGTCCCACCGGGTCAAAAGATGCAACGCTGAACGTGCACGGGATGAAATGATTATAGCACTTTTTTCCCAGTCGTAAGCGTACTTGTTTCAGGATGTACGCCCTCAGAGAGGGAAAATCTTCGAGCAAGAAAACACAGCACGACCCCATTTCGAGAGGGGAGATTACACGCGCGTCAATTTGAATGATTTGTGAGACACGCTTGCTCCTCATACGGTGGTTTTGGGTCAGAATAAGCAGAGCAACCCTTGCCTCTCACAAGGTTAGGCGAAATACTGTTCCATGGCGGCTCATTGTTTATTCTGTCGGAATTTAAAAAAAAACCAACAATAAACAACCTGCCTATTTGCAAAGGTGTATGAGCATGGTAATGCATGCAGTAGCACCACAGATAACGTCCTGGCTGACCAAATCAATCATGCAGGTTATTCTCTCGAGAAGCTCTTCATCATCTGTAGGGATGGTTTCTAGCCACATGGCAGAACAACGGCTGAAATTTAGAAAGGTCAATAAAAGGTTTACGTACAAAAAACACCGCATTGATAGCTTCATCTTACACAAGGGTATCTACTGCAATGTAATTGAACTATGACAGTGCTAGCGTTGCTTAGGCTTTTATGCTGTGAAGAACATTTACGGGTCGCCTGAAACTTTCTAACAGAACTCCACTGTCTTAATATGACTTTGTTATTGTCGTAAGTTTGAATTTGTCATCACACCACGTTGGTCCAGTAAAAATTATATGTTTGTTTATGAAATTACCTTGTGATGGTTGCTTAGAATGATTGATAAATTGATATTACCATGGCAGTAAGAGAAAAGCGAATAATAACTCTAATAAAGAAAGGGCAAGGCCCGAGGCAAACCAGGCCGTTGTAATGAAGATCAGCGCTGTTCTGTAAGGTAGAGGGTACCACTCTCAGGCAGAAAGACTATGACGTTCGTGGTTAATGTATCGCGACGCTTGTACTTGCTCGGCTGTTGCTTCACGACCTTCTGCGACAAACCATACGGTTCATAAAGACGTGCTGCGCCGAAACACTATATTTTATTGGTGGAAGTGCTGGGTACACTACCATCATCCTGGAACTTCGCAACCGTACGTTGACCACAATTGATTTGATGGCGCCGGACGATGACGAGCAGGCTGATCCCAAGGCAACATCCCCACCAATTGTTGTTTGCTCCGGCTCTCTTCGGCAGCGTGACCCTCCTCTCTTCAGTGGCACTGAGGAGAGACACAGAATACTGGCTGAACGAGTACAACCTCGCAAGCAAACACAACAAATGAGATGATGCCCACAAGCTTACCAACGTCATTTTTTACTTGACTGATGTCGCCAAACTGTGGTTTCAAAACCACAGCACTGACCTTCCTACCTGATCAGCCTTCAAAACGGCCTTCGGTCAACTTTCTGGCCGTCCGGAACTTCGGAAATTGCGCGCTCAACACCGGCTGCGCGGTCGAGCCCAACAAGACAGTGAGAGCTTCCCTAGTTACTTTGAAAATGTGGTCGCTCTTTGCAGGCGCATCGACTTTTCAGTGATGGAGGAGGAGATGATCAAGCATATAATGAAAGGTGTGTCTGACGATGCCTTCCAGGTGCGCATCGCTCAAAATCCGTCAGTGGTGGCCAACGTGATTCAGCTGTGCCAAAGCTATAACGAATTCCAGAAGCAACGGGACTCTACTCGTCGTGCCCCTGCACCAGGTGTAACTATTGTCGCTCTCACGTCTCCTGGTCTTGCGCAGGACCATGCCGCTTTACTTCGAGACATCAAGCAGTTTGTGCGTGAAGAAGTCACCCGCCAGTTCTCCCTTTTGCCTTGAGTCACTGATACCACCCACATTTGCTACCGACTTCAATACAATGGGTTGTTCAGGAGCAAGTCACTGAGGTGCTTCCCACAGCCACTGCGCCACCAGTGACTGCTCCACTCACGTATGCTGAAGCTTTGGTCGCCCCTCGACGAATTGCCTCTGCCAACTACTACGTCCCCACGCGCCAATTCGTGCCATCGCCTCAGCTTGTGCCTCAGGCTACTCGACCACCCTCCAGACGAACACCCATTCCCAGAATCCATTGTGCATTCGACAATCGTCCTATATGCAACGCGTGTGGTTTCCCGGGCCACGTAGCATGGTTTTGCCAGCAACGTCGGTTTCTGCAGCATGATGACTCGAGGTCATAAGATTACGAATTTGCGCCGTGACCTCAGCATAATGCATGAGGCTACACAGTTACAATTTTGCGCCCCGACCTGAGCCTGCTTCATCTGGACCATATGACGCTCCTGATTCTTCGACTCGACGGCACTGGAACGCATGCCAGTCGCCGTCACCGCGACGCCGTTCTCTTTCTTCCATGAGGCGACGACTCCCGCCTGACCCAGCAAAAAACTAAGAATCGAAGTTCCAAAGGCAAGAACTGCGCAGCTTTCGAACTTTTCAAGGCCTTGTTTTTCACCGTGTAATGTTACTGCTGTTTCTGTTGACGGTGTACCAGTTTCGGTGCTTGTGGACAAAGGAACTGCAGTTTCGGTCATGTCTGAGAAACTTTGCCGACAACTAAAAAAAGTAACGATGCCTCTTCGCGACTTCGTTTTGAGCACTGCTAATGGGAAACACATTTGGTTTTTCGCTGCGTGCACTGCACGGGTTGTCATTTAAGACGTTGTTATACGGTAAAATTTGTCGTGCTTGAGCAGTGTTCCCATCATATCATTATAGGATGGGACTTCCTACGTACTCACAATCCTGTTTTAGACTGTGCTCGTTCCGAGGTCGGACTCTCACCGCTGTGTGACTCTGTTTCAGTCGACTCGCCATGTCTACCTGCAAAAGTGTTCGTCGCCGCCGGCACCACGCTACCCCCTTTCTCGTCTGCTTTCGTCCCGCTTTCCTGCGACGCCTCTGTTGGTTCACCTGTACTTTTTACACCAGCTGAAACCACTATTCGCTGCAAGTGCTGCTTGCTACCCTTCGCCGTTCTCTCGATTGAAGACTCTTCTAGTGCAATTTACATTTCGAACCCGTTTCCCGCCTGTCCATGCTTCTGAACGGAAAGTGTCTTGGCAGCGTAGATGACCTTTATTTCTTTCCTTCAAGTGTCGTCTCTGAAGAGCGGAATTCTCTCCAGAATAACGGCATCGATTGTCCCGTTCCAGCTTCGTTACCATCACTCACCGATGCGCTTTCCCGATGCATCGACAGTCAACTGACGTTCCAGCAGTGCTCTGACTTCACCGCCTTGCATAAGCGTTTTCATACCAGCTTCGATTACCAACAAACATCCTTGGGCCGTACTTCAACCGTAGCTCATCACATCAACACCGGCTCCCACGCCCCTTTACGCCAGTTCTCATATTGTGTGTCAATAGCTGAACGTCAGATCATCGCTGCACAAGTTCATGATATGCTCAAGCACCGCGTTATTGAGCCCTCTAATAGCCCGTAGGCATCGCTGGTAGTTCTGCTTAAGAAGAAAAATGGCTTAATACACGTCTCCCGATACTTCGCAATATATGTACATCGACAATTTTATTTTGTAAACAAGGCAGTATTGTGGCATTCTGTACTTTAACATGAGAGCTGACGCATATACATTATACCCCGAATTAAGTAGTCTGCTTTCCTCTGTAAAGAAGAAAGCTTTTCATTATCAGTCCTAATTCCTGTTCCCCACACTAACCAGAAGTAACTAAAATGAGAATGTACTATGGAAAAATACAATTCCTTCTCTAAGTTAGTTGTTAAAAAGTTACGTAAACGGTTCAACACGCCTATATACTTCGCTACCTTCATCCTTACATTGTCCACGTGTATTGACCAACTTAAATTTGATTGAAAAGAAACGCCTAGAAACGAATGATTGTGTACTAGATCTAGTTGCGAAGCGCCGTAGTAGAGTTTCATAATGTAATTTACTTCTTTATTTTTAGGATAGAAAAGCATGAACTTTGTCTTTTTAACATTTATTTTTAGTTTATTAGAAGATACCCAAAGATTAAGCTCTTTCAACCAGTTGTTTGACATCGCCTCTAGCTCCTTCAAATCATTCCCAGAAAAAAAAAACACTCGTATCGTCAGCATACATTATTACCTCCCCAGTAAAAGGGATATTAACAATATCATTCACATATGTTATAAATAGTAGAGGGCTCAGTACAGAGCCTTGGGGCACACCATATTTGATTACAGTTTCTTCAGATTGAGCATCCTGGATACAAATGTACTGTAGTCGATTGTGCAAATAACTACGGATAAGATTTTGTGCTTTACCTCTAAAGCCGTATGCTTCAAGTTTACGGAATAAAATTTCGTGTTTGATGGAGTCGAATGCTTTTTGGAAATCTAGATATATAGCGACTGTAAATAACCTGTTTTCAATATTTTGGATGATTTTATCTTTTATTCGTACAAGTGCCTTTTCTGTAGACTTTCCCTTTTGAAATCCGAACTGTTGCTCTACAATAACATTTTTCGCTGACAAAAATTTAATAAATCGCGTGCATAAGACTTTCTCTGCAACTTTAGCAAATATTGATAGTACAGATATTGGTCTATAATTACCCAACTCATTACACTTGCCACCTTTATTAAGTAAAGTCACACGAGCAATTTTTAGCCTATCAGGATAGATACCAGATATATCATTTTATTAAAAATGTGCGTTAAAGGCTTTGCAATGTCATGTGCCACGGCTTTAACTGGTGAAGCTTTTATGCCGTCTTCTCCGGCAGCTGATTTGTTATCAAGAGAACCTAGAATAGACATGATTTCATCTTCTGAAGTAGGACAAATAAATAAAGTGTCTTTCATAGCACAATGCACGTACGTCATATAACTTCGTTCTGGGTGCACAGTATGGAGGGGTTCAGCAGCTCCAACATTGATAAAATAATTGTATAACAAGTTTGCTAAAGAATCCCCAGAATACCTCACGCCATCGACTTCTAATTCCGCTGGTACTCCTGATGAAGGGGTACTTGTCAATTCATGAAAGACCTTCCATGTCTTACGACTGTTTTGGGCGACGCTTTCAAACTTGCGTTCAAAAAAGGCAAGTTTGGCCTTCCTTAGGTTGACATTTAACCTATTTCTAAACTTCTTAAATTCCTGTAATATTTGAAGATCGCGTGTTTTTAGAAAATTAGCAAATAATTTTTCTTTTTGTTTAATACGATAATAAAGTTCGCTCGTGATTCATGCCTTCCGGGCCTTTCTGTGCTTCACTACTGTTGTTAAAGGAAAAGCAGTATTATAACTGTGCTGTAATTTTGACACAAATGTTTCATATGATCTAGATGGATTTTGCTCGGAATACACGTCTTCCCAGTTTGTGCTGACGACTAGAGACTGAAATAAAGTGATGGTGTGCTGATTTATGCGTCTCGTACTGAACTTTTCTGCACTAAAATAATTATGCGTTGGAAAAACTGCAAATATGGATAAATGGTCACCGATATCTGAACCCAGGACACCAGAGCAAGTTTCAGCCTTTGGTACATTTGTAAAGCATAAGTCAATGAGCGTATCACACTGTGAAGTAACCCTGGTGGCCTGGTGAATTAGGTTATCGCAGTTATTCGCAAGCATGACTACAAGTAACTGAAATTTTGCTTGATTATCGGTAAACTGATTTACATTAAAATCACCGACCATAATGACGTTCCGTTTTTTAGCATTGACATAATGTAGTAGCGTCTCGACATAGTCAAGCAAGTTTGAGAGTGCCACCTGAGGCGGGCGGTAAACAACAGCTATAAAAAAGCTGCGGCACACAATAGCAACCGTTTCGAAATCATCGCACATGCAAGTAAACTCCCTCAGAGTGTAGAAGTGATTACGTTAGTGAACATAAAGGGACACGCCCCCACCACGCCTCCCGGAACGGTAAACAGAAACATGCTTATAATCGACAAAATTGTGCACTTCTGCGTCATCTGACTACCAAGTTTCAGAGAAAGCTAAAAAATCAAAACAACAATCTAACTGTGATAAATATGCCTCGGTTTCTACATGTTTATTTCTGAGGCTTCTTGCGTTCATGTGAAAAAGTGAAGTGTGTTTCTTACGGAAGCAATCCTCAACTTGTACTAAGCTATTGAAATGCTGAGAAGAGTAATGAGTAGCCATTGTTTACTAGAATCAAGAGAATTTCTAATCGGGGGGTGTTACGTAAATTTCGCCAGATCATCCTCGATTGAGATTTTGATTGCGCGCATGTCAGGCTGCTTGCGCACAAATATTCTGCCCTCTGAAGTCCAGACGAACTGATAATCTTTTTCTCTTGCTTTTTGCTTCACCATCCAGAGCAGTTGTTTGTTGGCTGCAGTCAAGTTGTCAAAGAATTTCACTCGCGGAAGCCTGTTCATTAGTTGCTTTCGTTTCGCGAACCATTTTGCCCTTACTGCTCTCGATGCAAATCTGAGGATAGCGACTGGAAGCTTGCGTTCTTTGTCGGGAGGTGGTGCAGCCCGTCAATGTCATCCTCAGATAGTTCAGGGATCTCAAGACAGCGCGCTATTTTATCAACTTCTTCAAAGAGGCTTTCATTCTCGCGAGGAGCAATGCCGTGAATTTCGATATTCTGTCTTCTACTGCACTGCTCCAATTCGCTCACTTGTCGTTTCAATACCGTAATTTGCGAAACTTCCAGCGACTTCTCTACAGTTTCGACTCGGCGACGCAATAAAAAATGTCCTTCTCTTGCCGAATCAGAGTATCTTGTAGTTCATCATAGGTATTAGACAAGTGCTGAACAGATGTTTCGATGTGCCGCACTGTATCCTGCAAGCCCATTAGTCTGTCTAATTTTGTCTCTAGCACAGAGATTTGCGACAGCTTCTTGCTGATTTCTGCCAGCTGTGCCTGCAATGAGCCAGACGCAGTTAGTGTCTCACCCCGGCAGCCACCGCATTTTTGGGTTTTTCTAGTTGAGTCTTTCATTGACCGAAAAGATCGGTCACTGATTCCACTGCACTTTCCACCATGAAAATCCATGCTACATTCAGCACATGTCACAACTAGATCTTTTTCTTCAAACTGTACCTCGCAAGATGAGCATCTAGCGGCAGCAGACATAGCAACGAAGCTTCCGGAAGGCGAAACCCATACAAGAACAATAGCTTGAGGGGCAGCAGCAGCAGTGAGACAACGGAATTAATGCTATGGTATCGAGTAATAAAATTATATCACAAACCTTCAATGAATACAGGATGCGCTTAGTACACGATGTGTTGATCCGTGTAACTGCTACCGCTGCCGCCCACAAAGTGACCATAGCTGGCCTCTGGTTGACGCTTTTAGGGGCTGGCCACGACGCCAATCTGTACACGTGTCTGTACTTGCAGGCTTGACCGCGGTGACAGCTGTCGGCGCTCGATGAAAAGATATCTTGGTTAATCCTTCACTGCTGGATTCTGCAATGAATACAGGATGCGCTTAGTCCACGATGTGTTGATCCGTGCCACCGCTACCGCTGCCGCCCACAAAGTGACGGTAGCTGGCCTCTGGTTGACGCTTTTAAGGGCTGGCCACGACGCCAATCTGTACACGTGTCTGTACTTGCAGGCTTGACCGCGGTGACAGCTGTCGGCACTCGATGAAAAGATATCTTGGTTGTTCCTTCACTGCTGGATTCTGCAATGAATACAGGATGCGCTTAGTCCACGATGTGTTGATCCGTGTCACTGCTACCGCTGCCGCCCACAAAGTGACGGTAGCTGGCCTCTGGTTGACGCTTTTAAGGGCTGGCCACGACGCCAATCTGTACACGTGTCTGTACTTGCAGGCTTGACCGCGGTGACAGCTGTCGGCACTCGATGAAAAGATATCTTGGTTGTTCCTTCACTGCTGGATTCTGCAATGAATACAGGATGCGCTTAGTCCACGATGTGTTGATCCGTGTCACTGCTACCGTTGCCGCCCACAAAGTGACGGTAGCTGGCCTCTGGTTGACGCTTTTAAGGGCTGGCCACGACGCCAATCTGTACACGTGTCTGTACTTGCAGGCTTGACCGCGGTGACAGCTGTCGGCGCTCGATGAAAAGATATCTTGGTTGTTCCTTCACTGCTGGATTCTGCAATGAATACAGAATGCGCTTAGTCCACGATGTGTTGATCCGTGTCACTGCTACCGCTACCTCCCACAAAGTGAGATGATTTCCTCTTTCATCGAAATTACCTTTCTGAAGGGCGCAGATGACTCTTGGTTATTCCCCGACATTTTCGGTCGCATATATGCACATCTATTTATGCTGATTGACACTGTGGACATGCGGAAATACGGAAAACTTCTACACGCCTGCGTCACCGCTACTATTGGCATGGAGTGTACCGCTTTGTTCGCCGTTTCATTCATTCCTGTCTCGCTTGCCAATGACGCAAAGATATTCCTCTTCGGTCTTCGGCTTCTCTACAGCCTCTACGTTGTCCTGCCAGACCGTTTGAACGTCTGGCAATTAATCTTTCTGAACCGTTCCCTCATCACTCTTTCTGGGAACCGATATATAATCGTCGCAATTGATCATTTGACCCCCTACGCAGAAACTTCATATCTGCATTCTGCGCTGGCGATTGACGTCGGTTTCTTTATTTTACACCGCCTTGTTCTACGTCACGGCGCACCACGTGAGCTACTCAGTGACTGAGGGCACGTATTTTTCTCCGAAGCAGTCGAATCACTTCCTAAAGAATGTCGCATCATTCACCGCACCACCACTGCATACCACCCTCAAGCTAACGACCTAACACATATATTTAAACGACTCGGGAGATATGCTGGCAAAGTAAGTCGATTCCGCTCTATCAAACTGGGACCGTGTTTTCACCTTCGGGACTTTCGCACACAATACTGCAACATGGGCCACTACGGGATTCTTACCCTGCTTTCTACTTTATGGACGCGAGCCCTGCTGCATGCTCGACACCATTCGTCCGTACCGTCCCGACGCAATTAATAGACAACCATTTCCGAAGCAGCTAAGTACGTGAAAGAGTGTGGCCAGTTTGCTCGATTCCACACCACTTCTAACCAACAATGTCAGAAACACCATCGTGACAGCTCGAGTGTTGCAGCGTCTTATATCCCTGGTTTACTTGTGTGGCTCTCGGTCTCTTCCACCAGCCCTGGCCGAAAATCAAAAATTCTTTCAAAGTACCATGTCTCTTACCGCGTACTCAAGCAATCATAACCAGACAATTATATCGTTGAACCACTTGCGGCATCTCATGATCAACGACACCATGGCCGTGACACAGTATATCTAGACTGACTCAAGCCTCACTACAACCCTACTGTAGTCTCTGCTCTCTAAGTCACGAAGATGGCTCTTTCTCAGCATGGTAGGTAAATGTAATGAAGATCAGCGCTGTTCTGAAAGGTACAGGGGACCACTCTCAGGCAGAAAGACGACGACGGTCGTGGTTGGTGCATCGCGACGCTTGTACCTGCTCGGCCGTTGCCCCCCGACCTTCTGCGACGAACCATACGGTTCATTAGAGACGTGCTGTGCTGAAACGCCTTATTTTAGCGTATAAAATAGACACACACTCCGCTATACTCGATGCACCGGTGTCATCTCGTCTAGAGTGTATTCCCATTTTTTTTATAAATCAGTGCATACACAGCTACTTCAATGTCGTGGAAGTTCCGGTGCATAGAGTTTCCTAAAATTAGTCGAGGGGCGCTTCAGCTGGGATCGTACAAGGAGCAAGGAAATGATGGGTAGTACATGAGTTTGTCTAGACTTCGTACTTGCGACCTTCAAATACACTTGTGGCTTTGTTATTGCTGTGTTTTGGCTTTGCTTCGAATGAACAAACGGACGAACGTGAGCCAATTAGAAATGATGAGCCAATAAGTTTTAAGTAGGGAAGTGAAACTGCTGTATAATTCCTGTTGGTCGTTGCGTGACAAAGTAACTTCAATCCACGTGAAGTAAACTGGAGACCAAAGCACGAAAGCTAAACAAATGCGTGTACTACGCATCATAATGATTAATATGTGAGGTTTAACATCCTCAAACAACTATATGTTTATGAGAGACGCTGTAGTGGAGGACTCCGAAATTGTTGACCACCTTCGTTCTTTACCGTCCACCCAAATTGGAGACTATAGCCTACTGCTTTTCCGCCTCCATCGGAAATGTAGCCGCCGCAGCCAGTATTCGGACCCCTGACCTGCGGGTTCCTGGCAAGTTCTGCGAAATAAATGTTTTCCACCACCACAACCCAGAGTGAGCATGTCGAGGACCCATCCGCTACCACGCTGTGCATCTTCAACACGTCTGGCACGCCTCAACATTTCCACGGTGATCTCGGTGAAGATGTCGAAGACTGGTTGGACCACTTTGAACGGGTGGCTGCTATCAATGGCTGGGATAAACTCCGTAAGTTGAAAAACGTCTGCATCTCTCTTCTTGATGCGGCAAGAGTGTGGTACGAGAACGACAAGGCTGCGATCATAAGTTGACCGGAGTGTCATCGCCTACTCCGTGAGGCCTTCAGCAACCCCCAGTGGAAATGAAGAGCTGAGCAGGCACTGTCTAAACCATTTCAAATGCTAAACGAGAGCGTCGCGATGTTTGCTGAAGAGTGGTCACAACTGTTCCGACGAGCCCACCCACAAATGCCAGAGGCCATGAAAGTATGCTGTTAATGCGTGGCGTAAAAGAACAGCTTTTCGCGGGCCTCGTGCGCAACCCGTTAACAAGAGTGTCTGAGTTCGTCCGTGTGGGGATAATTAAGCAGCTCTTGATTTGGCAATGGTTAACCCAGTACGAGCGACAGACTACCCTCTCCGCTGCGTGCTCGCTTGCGCCCGAGTCATATGACAGGGAGACGCATACGAAGCTTATAACGCAGGTTGTCCGAGAGGAACTTCAGAAGTGTCATACAGCGGCATCTCCGAGCGTCACAGCTGTCGCCGACCTCAGTCGGAATGAAATCAGACAAATCATTCTTCCGTCACCACAATCCCGAGCGGAACCTCCCACGCTATCTTACACGCGTGCCCTGCGAGTTCCTACAACGTCGACAGCCCGTTTTTCGCATCAACATGGTGAGACTTCTCGACACTTCCCAAGCCCGACCTACCACCCGCCATTTCAGACCGAATATCGCCCTAGCCCCCAGAAGCCCACTGTATGGCGTGCACCTGACAATCTACCTTTGTGCTATCACTGTGGTGAAGCCGGACACATGTATCGCGACTGCTTCTACGGAAGAATAGGCCTGCGCGGATTCCACCCGGATTCACGTTTTCCCCGTTATGGGGATTGCCCGTACGAAATTGAACAGTACTTATGAAGTATTCATCTTCCGTCTGGCTCTCAGTGACGACAGAGACGATCACCATCACCACATCGGCCCATATCACCAAACCACGCCCGAGCAGCCATTGATCCCACTGGTGTCAGTGGCTCAAGTCCATGCCAGAAAAAAACGGCGATCGGTGGCCTCCTGGGCTGAGGCCGCTGTCATGCGAACTGACAAATATTCTCGATGCCACCCCTCGTTGACGTACCACTGACGCCTTCTTTCGTAACCACTAAAAGAACGTCTGCTTCCATGACTGTTTCCGTTGACTGTCATCCAGAAACCGCACTTGTCGATACAGGAGCTCATTACTCAGCAGTGAGCGCTGCATTAGCCGCTGATCCACGCAAGGTGCTGACAACGTGCGATGGCCCACAACTGATCACCGCTTGAGGACACCTGGTGTCACCAATCGGCTGGTGCACCTTAGGACTTGAAATCTCTGCTTCGCCTTTGTATCATCTTTTTTTGCCCTACCCGATTGTTGCCTACCAGTTACATTAGGCATTGATTTTCTTCAGGGCTATGAAATGGTCATTATTCTTCGAGATTTGTTCATAACGTTCGCTAACTGTGTTCATACTGATTCAGATGACGTGGATGAACATCGGCGTGTGGCGTTACGCGTTGTCGACGGCTGCGTAATGTTGCCGCCTCGTAGCAGCGTCTTCGTTGTTGTTGAGTGTCACCCGGAGAAACATGCGGGCACAAGCATCGCCGAAGATAACGTCACCTTACTTCTCAATTTGGAGGTCGCCATAGCTCTGGGTATCGTAAAGCTCCGATATGGGTGGACTGTGGTCTCAGTGATCAACTTCAGCGGCGAATACAAGCATTTCGCACTATCCCACTGAGAAACCTTCGATGATTTGAGCACATTCGCTTCGATTACGATGCACTTTATAGATCAAAACGATGATGTATCCTTTACGAACCACATTAAACAAAGCCAACAGTTGGAGCAACACAAGCGGCAAAGACTAGTCAGCTTGCTGTCATCTTTTAGCGACTGTTTCGCCACTACATCGAAGGTCCGGTAAACTCCGCTAACCAAACACAGAATAACACTGATCCAACCATCAAACCTGTGCGTCCACACGCTTACCACGTATTGCAGAAAGAACATGATTCTATTCGTCAGCAAGTCAAACAAACGCTTGATGATGACGTCATTCAACCTTCAACCAGTCCGTGGGTGTCACCTGCTGAACTGTTTAAGAAGAAAGATGGCTCGCTCCGATTCTGTGTGGATTTCCGTAAGCTGAACTTCATTACGAAAAAAGACGTTTATCTCCTTTTCCGTACCGACGACTCTTCAAATCACTGCTACATGCCCGCTACTTTTGACCGATAGATCTCCGTAGCGGGTACTGGTAGATTCAAGTCGAGGAACGAGACCGGGAAAAATCAGCGTTTATAACACCTGACGGCCTTTACCAATTTAAGGCCGTTCCTTTTGGGTTATGTTCGTACCCAGCTACGTTCCAACGAATGATGGACGGAGCGTCAGCTCCACTGTAGCGGCATTTGTGTTTAGTGTATTTAGACGACGTAGTTGTTTTTTCCACATCGTTTGAAGAGCCCATCAAGCGGCTTCAGGATGTACTACAGGCCATTCGTACTACCGGTCTATCCCTGAAGCCGGAAAAGTGTGACTTTGGATACAAGAGCTAAAATACTTGGGCCTTATTGTGAGCAGTTGAAGTACGTATCCTGATCTCGTAAAGGCCATGGCAGTTGCTCTGTTCTCGATGCCAAAAAACAAAGCAAGATTGGCGCCAATTACCATGCCTTTGTGCGTATTACCGCCGATTTGTGCTAAACTTTTCTAACATCGCAGAACCCTTGCAACAACTGATCAAGCACGACGTCGCCTTTACCTGGGGCTCGACACATTCTGACGCTTTCCGTCAGCTTCAGCAAATTCTTCAAAACCTACTGATCTTTTGTCACTTTGACACAGAAGCAGATATGGAACTGCAGAATGATGTTAGCAACCTGGATCTTGGAGCCATTCTCGTGCAGTTTTTAGATGGCGTCCAACGCGTTATTGCCTATGCTAGCCGCGCATTGTCTTCTGCCGAGAAGAACTATTCAACAACCAAAAAAATGATTGGCCGTGGTATGCGCTACTACAACGTTTCGGTCATACTTGTACGGACGCCCCTTCCAAGTCGTCAGTGAAGACCACTCTCTCTGCTGGTTGGTGAATCTCAAGGATCCTTCGAATTGCCTTGCGGGATGGAGCTTTCGGCTGCGGGACTTTGACTTGACAATCATGTACCGGTTTGGTCAGAAACACGTCAACACCGACTGCCTTTCTCGTGCCCACGTAGACACCACTCCGGATAATTATGACGAAGTCTGCGGTTTTCTTCCCACTTTAGCATTTTCGCTAGTGGACCAACAGCAACGCCAAGACCCAGAACTGCAACTACCAATCGAATATTTCGAAGGACGTCGGCCACAACCTCCCCGTCAGTTTGCTCGTGACTTGTCATCTTTCCGTCTACGCGACGTCCTCTACAAGTGCCGATTTCATCCCACGCAAATCTTTCACCTGCTAGTAGTTCCTGCTTCCCTCGCGATGACGTTTTACGTGCGTGCAACGACGAGCCATCACCGGGAATCTTGGCTTCATACGCACCTTGGTGAAGATTTAACTTTACTACTCGCGGAACTCGCAAAAAGCTTGAAACAGTATGTCAAAACTTGTACTGCTTGTAAACGTGGCAAAGTTTTCTCTATAAAAGCAGCCGGTCTCCTCCAGCTTGTCAGACCTCTGCACGCTTCTTTCGAACAGGTTGGCAAGAATTTGCTCGGGCCGTTGCTCAAGCCTACGACTAAGAACCACTGGATTGTTGTCGCTACCAACTATTTGGCAAGATTCTGTGAAACCCAAGCCGTTTAGTGAGCTACTGCTTTCGATGTGGCCAACTTCTTCGTCAAAAACATCGTTCCATGCTATGGTGACGCAGCAGGTGTTATCACAGGTCGCGGTACAGCCTTCACGGCGCAGTTTTTTGTGATATCTTGCAGCTTAATCGTACCACACACCAAAAAGCAACAGCATATCACCCACAGAACAATGGCTTAACCAAGCGTCTCAACAAAATGACTGCAAGTATGTTTTCGATGTATGTAGCCTCGGATCACCAGAATTGGACGAAGTCAACCCGTACGTAACATTTGCCTACAACACGGCTCTACAGGAAACCACTGGATTTGTACCTTTTAGACTCGTTTGTGGCCGCAATGTCACCACGATGCTTGACGTAATGCTCCTGCCGACACCGTCTGCCACCAGCTCTCCGGATACAAACGTCTTCATTCATCGCGCTAATGCAGCAGGAAATCTTGAGCGGCAACGCATTTCGTTTCGTCAAGACCAAGACGCTTGCCGAGACAAGAGCTATCACAGATCGGTGGCCTACAAGACGGGTGACCTTGTCTAGATTTGGATGCCAATATGACAATGCGGCCGCTTATAAAAATTTTTTGCCGGTATTTTGTTCCCTACCACGTTCTGCATTGCACTGGCGAAATGAACTATGAAGTTGTTCCAGCGGAGACATCTCGCCGTTCCCGTGCACCACGGTCTTCTTATGTGGTTCACACATAAAAAGACAGTGGTATCTTGCGCTGACTGCAAGATACAAACTTTGCTGTACCACGCCTGCAGTCAAGTTCATTGTGTCTCTTTTTGTTTTCGTTTAATTTTGTCCTTTACTATTCAAGTTGTCACTTGCTTTCTCGGCTTACCTTTCATTTTTGTTGCAAACAATGATATCGACCTGAAGCACTTCTTTCTCGAGGGTAGAGGTTAATGCCATGCGCTAGTGTCAGTTGAGGCTTCGAAGAAAGAAACTGTTGGCGGCTGAGGTTGAAAGTAACCAACCATTCTCTACACCGCTTTTGTCGTTTCCTCCCGCGACAATATTGATGCGTGTCTACATGTGGACGAAAACAATGATGAGGGATTTAGTGGACACGAGGTAGTGGGCCTCTAGCTTCCCTCGAGACTGAAGAAGACAATCTTGTGGCTCAGCTGTTAAAAACACGCTGCTTTGGTTGCCTCAAGGTGTACCTGTGTTTTATTCGCGTTGTACCGTGACTCTGGTGAAGGTGCTGGGCTGCCACACTGTCTGACACCCCACACGCCCGCTGGGAGCCGTTCATCGAATCCAGATTTATTGTCACCGGTAGCAACTCCGGTGCATCGCTCATGTCGACGGTTGCGAGGCCTCGCACCAGAGCTCACTCACTCGCCGGACCCTCCTAGGCACCGTACACCTCAACCAATGGCCAACACAAGCCCACAACAGGTGCCCCAAGGCAGCTTTCCGACGCCCCCATCTCAGGTGACCATCTTTCAACCCCTCGTTCCCGATCGCTTTAGTGGCAGTGCCCATGAAGACGTTCACGACTGGCTTGACAACTTCGAGCGTGTTGCCAAGGTCAATCAGTGGTCAGAGCAGGAAAAGCTTTCTCGCGTCTATTTCTACCTTGACGACTGTGCTCGTACTTGGTATGAAATTAGAGAAGGCAATTTGCCAGCTTAGCCTGATTTTCGACAGAACTTCGTCGATGCCTTTGCCGATGTCCATAGAAGAGACCTTGCGCAGCAGTTATTGGAGATACAGGTTCAAAAACCCAACGAAACCGTTGCAATGTTTGCCGAGGACATGACTCGTCTCTTTTATCGAGCTAACCCACACATGGTTGGAGATAAAAAGATGAGTTACCTCTTGCGCGGTGTCTAGGAACAGCTTTTCGCCGGGCTACTGCGCAATCCTCTAAGTACGTTGGTTGACTTCATTAAGGAACCTACGGCTATCGAGCGGGCCCTTCATCAACGCTGCAGGCAATATGACCGCAGCGGTCTACAATTTCCCAACCAACGCTAACGCCATGACGTCTGAGAATCAGACCTCCTTACGAGAGTTGATTAGGGAGATAGTTCGCGAATAACTGCAGAGGTTACGGACTCCGGTTGCTGAAAATCCCATCGCGTCGATCGCTGAAGTCGTACGCGACGAAATTCACCAAGCGTTGTCTACGACTGGTCCTGATACTCAGCAGCGTCCTATGAGCTACGCTGCCGCTCTCCGACGTCCAACACCTGCTATGCCGATGCTGTACCACCAGGTGCCCATGGCCCCCTGGTCTCTGCCGCAACTGCAGACACTGCATCAACCACCCATGCTACAGCCATACAACCAGCCGTCAACAGCCATCCCGTGGCAGCACCAGGGGAGATACTCAGACGTCCACCGACCCGGAAAGCCGATGCATGGCGCACAGTGGACAGACGTCCACTATGCTGTCATTGCGGAGGTGCAGGCCATATTGCCTGTTTTTGCTGGCATCAAGGTGATTCATTCCATCCTCATCGACCATGGTTTGACGGTCGACGTGCCAACGACGAATACACGCCACGCCGTGATTACACCCCTTTCTATGGAGCCCGTTCTCACTTTGAGGATGGCTGTACCACTGCAGAGGAGGCAATGCCTACTCACCCTCCTAGTCTGAGACGTCGATCCGGCTCTCCGTCCCCCGCGCGTTCGCCTTTGTCGCACCGCCGCACCTACGCGGACCTTAATACAAAAAGGTCACCTAGCCCGCGATGGGGAAACTGAGGGTGGCGACCTCTGGGGGCAACGTTGCAGGCTATAAAGATGACGACAAGAAGCCCCTACAGCATGACTTCGTACAGCCCACTAGCCGCGAAAACAATGAAATTGTGATTGCCGACCTTAGTGTTCTTCTTGACGGTCAGAAAGTTACAGCTTTAGTCGACACTGATGCCGACTTCTCTATTATTGCTCAGGACCTCGCCGACAGCCTCAGAAAAGTGAATACGCCGTAGACGGGCGCTCACATAAGAACGGCAGGGGGCCAGTTACTGATGCCGTCTGGAAGATGTACCGCAAGAATTGACATCAGAGGTTCTCCTTTCACTGCGTTGTTCGTCGTTATCGCCGCATGCTGCAGAGATGTAATTCTTCGCATGGATTTTTTACGGCAATACGACGCCGTCATCAACATATCAGAGAGCTTGATTACGTTTTGCAACAGTTCGGGCTTACCCAATTCTACAGAGGCGCGACCAAACCAACTGCGTATTACTGATGACGACGTGTTTCTCCCTTCTAGGTCATGCACGCTTGTTGCGGTGGCCACCGCTGCTCAGTTTGACGCCGAAGGAGTTGCACACCAAATAAGCTCACTGCTCTTCACCCACGGTATTTCCGTCGCACGAGGTATCGTCAGAGTTGGTTCTCGACACACGGACTTGCTGCTGACCAATTTCAGTGCTGAGCGCCGGCCCCTTCCTAAAGGCACGACTGTCGCTTACTTCGACGATGTCGTAAATGCCGAAGGCTGCTAGCCGGTAGTCGATGAGTCGCTAAATCTTGATTCGGCGCCTGTTGTGGACGTTAGCACTACTTTGCCGAAAAACGACCGACGCAGACTCCTTGAGTTACTGAACGAATTTCAAGACTTCTTTTCGACATTATCGAAAATTGGCCGCACGCCTCTAACCAGGCGTCGAGTAATTACCGACGAAACGGCGAGACCTATTCACCAGAACCTTTATCACGTTGCTATAAAAGAACGTGAAGCGAAACAAAAGCAGGTGGACGGAATGCTTGAAGATGACGTCATTCAGCATTCACAGAGCGCCTGGGCGTCACCTGTAGTCCTCGTTAAGAAAAAGTATGGCAGCCTGCGCTTTTGTGTGAATTACTGGAAGCTAAATGAGGTGACCGAGAGAGACGTATATCCACTACCGCCTATAGACGACTCTTTCGACAGACTTCGACACGCTCGATACTTCTCAATGGATTTGTGGAGTGGATATTGGCAAATCGAGGTGAACCCGAGAGACCACGAGAAGACCGCTTTTGTAACACCAGATGGGTTGTATGAATTTAAGGTCTTGCCATTCGGTTTGTGCTCAGCGCCTGCTACCTTTCAAAGACTCATGGATACCGTGCTTTCTGGGTTGAAGTGGAAAACTTGCTTAGTATATCTGGACGACGTCATAGTGTTCTCCGCAACGTTTGACGAGCAACTTGAGAGACTTGAGGTGGTGTTACGAGCCATACAGTCCGCGGGCCTGACGTTGAAGCCTGAGAAGTGCCACTTTTGCTACGAAGAGCTGCGATTTCTTGGTCATGTCGTCAGTTAGGCAGGTGTTCGTCCCAATCCTGAAAAAATCACAGCCGTAGAACAGTTCCCTATGCCGACCAATAAACAGGCTGTCATACGCTTTCTCGGCCTCTGTGCATAATATCGACGATTTACCGCAGACTTCGAACGCATAGCATCGCCGTTAACTTGCCTCACAAGAGAACATGTCATCTTTGAGTGGGATAACGAGGAGGAAGCTGCTTTTAACGATCTTCGCCAGTGACTACAAACACCTCCAGTCCTTGCCCACTTTGACGAGAGAGCCCCTACGATGCTTCACACCGATGCTAGCAATGTTGGTCTGGGAGCTGTGCTTGTGCAGCTGCAAGAAGGCACAGAAAGAGTAATCGCTAACGCAAGCAGAACGTTAACAAGCGCTGACGGTAATTATTCCACGACTGAGAAGAAATGTGTCGCCGTGGTATGGGCGGCTCAAAATTTCGTCCATATTTAAATGGCCGCCCCTTCACAGTAGTTAGCGACCACCACTCACTGTGTTGGTTAACAAATCTTAAAGGCCCTACCGGCTGATTAGCGCGTCGGAGTCTCAGGCTGCAGGAATTTGTGATGGCAGTCGTACATAAGTCAGGGAAGCGACTTATGAACGCCGACTGTTTGTCCCATTGACCCATTGAGTCGGTGACCCTACCCGAGGAGGAGGAAACATCATTTCTCGGTGTCCTCGACACAACCATCATTGCGCAGCAACAACGTGACGACGCTGTGTTGCTAGGCTTAATTACCTACTTGGATGGCAGTTCTCGGAAGGTGCCAAGAGTTTTCGCAAGAGTATGGTCATTGTTTTATTTACGGAGCGGAGTACTCTACAAAAGAAATTTTTTGTCAACGGGATGTGCCTATCTACTCGTCATCCCAGCAGCCCTGTGCACCGAAGTACTGAAAGCATGCCACAACGAGGTTACCTCTGGCCACTTTGGTTACACAAGAACGTTGGCTAGGGTACAGCAAAGGTATTACTGGCCAAGACTAACCACAGCCATGAAGAACCACGTTCGTACCTGTCTAGACTTCCAGCGATACAAGTCACCACCAACTAAACCAGTTGGCCTCCTGCAACCCGTACAGATCCCAATGACTCCATTCCGCCAGATTGGCATAGACATTTTGGGCCCACTTCCTACTTCTACTGCAGGCCACCGATGAGTTATCGTCGCGATGGATTATCTGACTCGTTATGCCGAGACAAAGGCTATCCAGAGAGGTACAGCAGCGGAAGTGGCAACATTTTTCATTGAGAATATTGTACTGAGGCACGGTGCACCTACCGCCGTGATCAGAGACAGAGGTACCGAAATTACGGTAGCTTTTTTGGACCATGTCTTGATGCTGAGTGGAACAAAACATTGTAAGACCACCACCTACCACCCGCAGACAAACGGGCTTGACAGAGCATCTAAACAAAACCATTGAAGACATGCTTTCAATGTACGTAGACGTTGAACACAAAAATTGGGATCAAATCTTGCCATACATAACGTTTCCATACAACACTGCCAAGCGAGAAACGACCCGCATGACACCGCTCAGCCTCGTTCATGGACGGCAAGTACGAACCATGTTAGATGCAATGTTACCGCACGAAGGCTACGACATCGTCCCGGATGCCGATATGTTTACCAAACGCGCGGAAGAAGCTAGACAACTTGCACGTTTACGTATCAGCCAGCAGCAAGAGTACGATGCAGGCCATTGCAATGCTCACCGCAGAACAGTCGTCTACCAAACTTGCGACAAAGTATGGGTTCGGACGGCGGTACGGAAGCGAGGTTTTTCCGAAAAGCTCTTAAGAAGATACTTTGGACCGTACCTAGTGCTGCAAAGACTGAGTGACGTCACTTACGAAGTTGTTCCCGACAGTTCGTATAGTACAAGGCGTCGCCAGCACCATCCGGATTTCGTTCATGTAGTCCGCATGAAACCTTACGTCAACGAATGATGTGAGACCTTTCTTGAGAAAAAAAAACTTCATTACAGACTTTGCATCGGGGCGATGCTCTTTGAGAGGGAGGCAAATGACGCGTGTCTACATGTGGACGAAAACAATGATGGCGGAATTCGTGGACACCAGGTAGTGGGCCCCTAGCTTCACTCGAGACTGAAGAAGACGATCTTGTGGCTCAGCTGTTGAAAGCACGCTGCTTTCGTTGCTTCAACGTGTACCTGTGTTTCATTGGTGTTGTACCGCGACAATATATACTAAAGCAGCGTACATTTCTCCTGGGAAGAGAGAAATCACACCGGCGTTAAAATTGAAAGTTTCCTAACATAAGCATTTAAAATTTATCATTTTAGATCCAATGTGCACCAAAAAATGTATTGAAAAAAATGTTGGTAATGCTTAAAAATCTTCGAAAACGCTCTAAACAAACGCAGACAGCCCACAGACATACACACATATACAAATGCATGCGCGCACAAACACACAGAAAGCACAAGCTGTTGATGTGCTTTAGTGTACGGATCTAGTAAGCGCTCTGTATTATACACGCTATAAGAGCGTCCACTTACTGAAGGCGTTATTATACTGAAGGCGTTATTGCAGTTGGATTGCAATAAACTTTGGTTGTTATTTCAGCGCTCTGTTCTCGTCTCTTTTATCCCCTCCCGTCGTTTGCGCTGTTAAGCACTTCCTTCGTCTACTAAGGGCTTGATGTAGAGCGCTGAGCACTGTTAGAGTGAACACGCGAGCGCGTAGCTGATGGCACTGTCAGCGCCCCATTACGGTCATCACTGGAAGCATTGCGTATGCGCATCACGCCTTCCGCAAAATATTTGTTCCACCGCACGCATGACGTCATGAGTGCACTTGTTCGTCGTCTGCTAGCCGTATTTTTTTTTCTAAGCCCAGTTTTCCTGCATTTTAAGATTTCTTTAAACATCTGTGCTTGAACAGAACAAGACAAAAAACTTGTATATCTGTAAGGGCGTGTCTTTTTGTTCCCTTCAAAGTTGTTGTGCATGCAATGCCCTATAAAAAACTACCAAACATCTTTTGCAGTCGTTCATTTTGTCGCCAGATCGTATTATGGATAGGGTTCTTGATGATGAACGGTGCTCAATTGTTGATCTTTCCCTAAAAGGTTTATCCCACTGGTATATTGGCGCTTTAGTTAATAGGCCCCTGAAGACTGTGAACAGGTAATTCAAGCCTACAAGTATGAAGGTCGCATTCAAGATGCACCCCGCGTGCCCCGCCCTCAAGCTACCACAGACGATGAAGACGCCCTCGTAGTTGCAGCTGCTGTTCGTAACCCTTTCTTGCCAGCCCCAGCAATACGCGAGGACTAGGATTTGGACGTTTCGGACACCACTGTTCGACGTCGCCTGCGCACTGCGGGCCTTCGCAGTCACGTCGTAGCGCAGAAGCCACTACTAAAAGCGGCACACAAGGACGCACGACGGCAGTTCACTGAGTTGCACGAAGCATGGACATCAGAAGAGTGGGGTCGCGTCATTTTTTTCAAATGAGTCGACGTTTTCGACGCTACAAGACCAAAGATTGCGTGTTTAGAGACTTCTAGGCACACGGTGAGGCAAACTTCGTGCTTTGAAAAGCAATTGTTTTAGTTAACGTCAAAATGCCACGCATGAACGACCCGGACAACGCGCAAGGTGTTTCTGCCAGTGGGAGATCGAGAGTTATCGTGTGGGGTGCTGTTTCAAGATGTGTTTTAGGGCCCCTGCAACGTATACGAGGACACTTATCATCGGAACAATACTGCAAAACTTTGAACAACGTGCTGTTGCCATGTGCTAGCAGCTTATTCCCAGACGGTGATTACCTGTTCCACCAGGACCGGTCATCGTTACACACTGCGCGGGCTGTCAAGGAGTTCCAGGCGGAGCAGCACAAGCAGCTACTAGAATGGCCTCCGAAAGGAGCGGACCTGAATGTGATAGAAAACGTGTGGGGCCGTCTGAAAGCTTCTTTGGCAAGGAAGCCCCTTTATTCCGCGACTTCGGACCAATTATGGACGCAAGTCAGCAACAAGTGGGAAAGGCTGAAAGCCGATCGGGAATATGTTCGGTCACTTCACGGCTCGTTACCCTCGTTCAGAATAGCCGCAGTCGTTGCTGTAAGTGGTCACATGTCTCATTAGTAGATTTGCTCATGTTTTTATATATGTTCTCATGGTCTTGTTTAACTTGAATTGCAAAAGTGCAATTTTCTTGAATAAAAAGTTTAATATATATCTCTCTTACACTCACTTTTTCCTTCACGCGTCAATATTCAATCCAGATGGACCTTGAAATGCAGAAGGTAACAGCTCAGCCAACAAAAATTGCGACTAGCGGACGACGAACAAGCCTATCGATGACGTGATGCGCGCGGTGGAAAGAGTGTTTCGCAAAGCACATGCTGCGCATGTGCAATGTTTCCAACGATGGCTGTTACGTGGCGCTGATAGTGCCGTCGGCCACGCGCTCGCGTGTTCACCCTATGAGTGCTCGCCAGTGTACTTCTGAGTGTTACAAGTGCTACGCATATCTAAAACGCAAATGCTTGCCAAGCATGTTAAAGCGGAAGAAATATCGTAATCTCCAATACAACAAGGCTGTTTTCACCGTGTTTTTGAGTAAGACTTCTCGGGCCGTATTCACAAAGGTTTCTTTTGGCTACGCATTTTCTTAACCACGAATTCTCTTATCTAGAGGAATTACATTAGCGTGGGTACAAATTTAACCTATTCGACACTTAAGAGGGCGAAAAGGGCACATGATAGCCGATAAAACGACAAGGAGATAAAGAAGTATGTGCCGATAATATCAAGGTAGCACGCAAAGCGTCTAGCATCGAGAGTATACAATGAAAGCCAATGAGAAGCAGCATCTCAATTTCAGTACCGCAGGCGTTTGCTACAGCGCTTACGCGGTGTTACGTTGTATTGGCGTCTGCGTGTGCTGTGCAACGCCAAGCACTCGCGTTTCATGAATCACCGTGCCTGAAAAAAAATGCTTGATGACCTTAATCAATAATTATTGCACTATCTCGCCAAGTACAAGTGAACACTTCAGGTGGTCCCCATCAATAAAACCACGCAAAAAGTCGATGCATGCAATGTTTGAAAATGTGCCCCAATCGTTTTCCCCTGTTGAGCGCGACCAGTTACCATATATTTTAGTGAAGGTGTGCTGCTACTAAACTAATCCTTGGTAATCGAGCACGGTATAGTGGCGTACGTAAGGGTGTTCTGGAGCTAGACGTGAAAGGTTGACTTTCTTGCAATAATGTTATTACAAATAACAGGAGCGGCTTTTGTGCCTGCAGACGAATTCTGCATAAATGTAGAACAGCAGTAACCGATTGAAATTGTGAGCGCAATTTTCATGGTTCCATGCACCGCAGCATTTTGATAAAGCCAGAATGCAACAATATCCATACGCTTACGCTTAGATATGTGTCTATGTGAAACGAGGGATACTCGTCGGGAGGTGTTTCAGGCTAATACTTTTCACAAAACACGGTGCAGTTATTTTTCACAGTGGTGTTTGAGTGAGCAAACAAAGCAAGGGACGTGTATACGCGTCTTCAAGTCAAGAGTTGTTACCACACGCGCAAGAAGGAGAAAAAAAATGGCAGCATATGCACAAGATGATTGATGGAAAGTGGGGCGAAGCATTCGTCCGTCCATCCTTTCTTGCTTCCATCTGTCGATTCGTCCGTCTGTGTGACCGTTCATGCGTCCATCCGCCCGCCCGTCCGCACGTCCATCCGTGCGTCCGCTCCTTCGTCCATCCATACGTCCATCCGTCCGTGCAGCTATCCATGCGTCAGTCCATGTATCTGTCTGTGTGTCCGTTCGTCCATCTAGCCAACACTCTAAGTACCACCATCCCGCATCTTCTCATCATATATTCCGCATATAGAAGCACCGCCATCCAGCAGACATGAAAAGGACTAAAGAGGTGGCAAATGCACACTTTCTTACGGCTTGCGCTTCGTGTCTACTTCCCACATTTAACTACCTCAAGTTCATGGTATGTATACTAGTTCACTGTATTCATGGCACTGCGGCCCCACGCTCGCTAAACCTTTCTAAAACGAAGGAAGTTACGCCCAGTGAGTATAACGTAGAAACCTTTTCTTGTCAGATAGTGCTGTATATGCCTATAGCTGGTAATAGGGAATGAGAGACAGGAGAATTACGCTTTTCCTTCGTGTCTACTTCCCACCATTAACCACCTCGAGTTCATGGTATATACTAGTTCACTCTACTCATGGCACTGCGGCCAATGCTCGCTACACCTTTCTAGAACCAAGAAGGTTACGCCCAGCGAGTATAACATAGCAACCCTTTCTTGTCAGATAGTGCTCAATGTACATGCCAATGACTGTTAATTGAAAATGAGAGACAGGAGAATTAGGCTTTTAGTTACCGCGCACGCCACGAATTTTCATTGTTCAACAACGCACAGGAGAAATCGCCCACCGGCACCACTTTTCAGGTCAAGGCGTAAGACTAGTTACGCACCACGACTACGACGAGAGACGAACGGGTGCCGCGTTAAGGATTTTCGCCCCTAAAAAGAGAGAGGGAGACTCCTTTCGTCTCCGTGGAAGCCTTAAATCGAAGGAACAGATAATAAAGATAATTTTCTGCTCAGCACACGCCAGGGAAACCTTCCGCAAAGCTGCATCGGATGCTTGGAGGGTATAAAAAAGTGGAGTACGCGTTTTGTCGGAGCGACAACCAAACAGAAAGCAAGATAAAGTGTGACTGTCTTAAGATGTGAAAATCAATGCTAATTAGGAGAGTTGTGAGGTAATTATTGAAATCTTTTTTAAACTCGATAATGAAAACAAACTGTGCAATAATTTAGTGAAAGTGACGCAAAGAAAGTGAGTTCAGAATAGTTGATTATCTTTGTCATAAGCTAATCATTATATTTTTAATTTTTACTGAGATTATCAACTTATGGAAATGTAGCCTATGTTAGAGCCGGCTATCTCAACATCATGACACTAATGTACAAGATAAATTGGGCAAGGTAATACAGCCACACTTGGTCGTTTCCACCTTCTAGTAACCTTGGGCGAAGCCATTTTAATTATTTTTTTCTTTTTTTGACGAAGTTTCACTAGATGTTTTGCATTTGGCGTGTTTCTAAGGATTGAAGATACATTAGCAATAAGGAAAATGCTGCGTTTTCTAGCTCTCATCTGAAGCACTCCAGCTGTGAACGAGCGGTTGCAACGTTCAACTACAATCTAGGAGGTACTGGGTTCGATTCATAGTGCCACTGAGCATATTTTAAGAGGTTGCTGGGCCGGAAATTATACTTGGTGGCGGGTACTCATTTCTTCAGAAAGTTGCAGAAATAGATTTGAATGATACTCGCACGTCAAGTTAAACGGCTGGCAATTGTCGCAGGGACGAATTCAGCCAAGGTTTGCTCCAGAGTCATGGGGGCTTGCACAATTCCGGTGTCATTTAAAATTACTAAAGTTATTTTATTCTGACTGCTTGCCATATTATCATGGCCCATACCGGTTTCTGAACAGTGAAAACGCAAACGCTAATTTTTTGTACTTCTGTGCGTAATCACGCACACCACTAATACGCTTCGGTTTACAAAATACACCCCTGTTCCAGAGAAACTCAAGGCGCATAGACAGCTGTATTTCAGAGACCGTGCCCATTGGACACTTAGAGCCAATTGAAGTACACTAGAGAAGAAATCCGAATTGGCTTTATGAACCGTTAACTGAATAGCTCCGCTCATTTTTATTTCCAATAGGGTGCAAAAAATGTGCTTCTATTAACCTCTTTGGTGGTAACTTCCACCGATGAGGGAAGTATCTCAAGTTGTACTTTTGTTTGCATGAGGTGGGGCGCAACACAACAACATAACGAATAAGGTTGTTCATATGCCATGCCGCGTTCGATTTCACCGACCATTCACGTAGCACATTGGTTTTAATCCAACAACCAAGCTTTACATGCAATATTTTATTATATTGACGCCAAATAGAATTCTTCAATTACTGTGACTCTGAACTTATGGGTGGACGGTGGTTGTGAATACCATCCACTGCGTACAAGGGAAACAACACACAAAACTCAAAGCGCCGAAATAAATAAAATACCCCAGCAGTCCTCAGGCAGCCCTTAAAGGGCGTATATTAATTCAAAACCAGCCAGGGCAATAAAGTATGCCACCGCGGAGGCAGGTTCTAAGTATCCCAATTGTTTCTAGGAGTGGTCCGGACCATTCCTAGAATTTTTTCTTAGCCACGCTGTTTTTACGCGAAATTTCGCTCAGCGAATCGACTTACGAGCATTTTTCGGAGGCGTATAAGCAAATATAGCAAATGGATCATTATCCCAAATATGTTCCTGAGTAGCCGCAGTGCGCTTTATTGCGGTGGATGATGTTACAACGATGGCCTCTTACGACGTTTTTTTTTTGTTTCTTGAATCGACCTATGCAACGAAATTTCTCTTGCGCAAATTTTTTTTGTTAGTGAGTTGTCTAAATATGGCTTCCTGTAAATTAAAAAAAAGAAAACTTCGTCCGCAAGCGTAAACATACAGAACAAGAAATGCGAACTACGCGGTGCATGTCACGCAGACTGAGCGATAAAAATAACAATTTCAGTGCAAGGGCAAAGCAATTATAGCGATAGCAACAATTTAGAATTTCAAATGAAGAACGTCAAGAAGCTCGATGCATGCGTCGCGCTGCAGAAACACGACGATGAATCCTTGATAAGAACACACACGTATGTACAGTACAAGCGTGAACTAATAACCGTTGCATTTGTTAATCCTTTTTTCTTAGCGACGTGTTACAGGGGATCACGTGGAGAGATTTTTTCTTTCAAAATACGGCCACATGTACTGACCCCTCTGTGTCGAATCCTGTCACGTGGTCACGTCGGACAGCAGGTTCGCCCCGTGGTGTTTGTTTTTGCATTTGTTGTTACACTTCACGTGTTGGTACAGAAAATGGCTTTTTATTATTGTGTGTTTCATGTATGCACAGTATTCAAAATAAAGAAAAAATCAGAGCCTCTCATGATAAAAAAAAACTCTCAAATTCCTCCTTGTTCTGCGCGCTGCCTGCTGTGAATGATTTGTACAAATAGCTTGCTGTTACTTAGCCGATGCATTCATGGCGCACGCTTTAGATGTCAAGAGCAGTGGACAGAGGCCTCTCCCATGTTCCGCAAGTTAATCCGGTCCTGTGCTTGCTGCTGCCAATTTATACCCGCAAACTTCTTAATCTTATCTGGCCACCTAAGCTTCTGTCTCTACCTAACCCCCTTGCCTTCTCTGAGCATCCAGTTAGTTACCCTTTATGATCAGCGGTTATGCTGTCTACGCGCTACATGCCCGGCCCATGTCCATTTCTTCTTCTTGATTTCAACTATGATATCCTTAACCCCCGTTCGTTCCCTAATCAACTCTGCTCTCGCCTTGTCACTTAAGCTTACACCTACTAATTTTCTTTCCATTACACACACACACACACACACACACAACCATATATATATATATATATATATATACATACATATATATATATATATATATGTATATATATATGTAGATATATACATATATATATATATATATATATATATATATATATATATATATATATATATATATATATATACTCCAATGGGCCAGTTTGTCTTGTGTTTGTGTTTTCGCGAGAAGTTTTAGTGGTCTCAAGTATAAAAAATGCCGAAGCGTGTTTACTGCTTTGGTTAAACAGAATTCTTTAGGGCTTTTTCGCTCATTTTAACCCCGGTTGGAGCACTGCTTGTAATGGCCTTTTATAGGCACTTTCCTTTCATGGTAATCACGCGACCGGAGATGTATGGACGAACGACATTCGGGCCCCTCAAGTACTTGAAGTTTTGTTCAGACGTTACCGTACATATATAACAAACAAAAGATGCCACTCATGAATTGTTGGCGTGAATTTTAGGTACAAAAATCTCAAGTGATATGCCTTTCGCGGCTACTGCTAGGCAGAGCCCTAAGTGCAGCTGCAGCACGCAATAAAAAGAACTCTGCGTGTGCGTGCACACGCGGCTAAGACTACGTGGTTAGGGAGAAAAGTTTATTGGCTGACGCTTACCTCAAAAGGTTGCAAGGGAAAAACCACCCTCAAAGAATAAACTTCCTTCTCTTATAGAGCAAAGACCTTTCTTCCAGTCTCAACCCCGCTACCTTTTGTGTTTGGTGTCTGGTCTGTCTTGTCGATATATAGCTTTTATTCCTGCCAGATTTCATCAAATAAATTTAACTAGCCCTTGTGTGATTATATGCGAAGGTTGTTATAGAGTATAGTTGCCTCAGAAAGTTGAAAATGGTCTTGAAAAAAAAACGTCCAAGCACATTGATAGACATTACATGACATTCGTTGTCATTAACATTTTCAATGAACAAGCGCGCAGAATTGCTGGCACCCTTTTTACACGATTTCAGTGATTAGGATTTTCTAAACGAAAGCTGTGATACTCTAGCTTCGAGCGCTTTGACAAATTTGAATTTGACAAAGTGAACGTGAATTTGATGCAGCTAAATTTGCAGCGACTTTTACCTTGTCAAACGTTTACACTGCAATGGCACACTGAATATATGCTCTTCTCAGTAAAAAGGCTCGCTGCAGCTCCTGAATGCTCTGCGGTACTTTGTTCAGTGATGTACTGCAGCAAAGAAGTATCATGATCCTGAAAGATGAGTACAGAGAAGATTCCTTACTGAAACAAACTTTTCGTCGTAATCCACTACGAGAGTGAGCTTCATAAGCCCTTTTGTTTGCGTTCTCATGTTTATTGAAAAAAAGAAACTTTCTTTTTTAGTATATGTATATCCTGCGTGACCGAAGAACTTTCTTCATCCTATTCTGTTCAAGGCGGAAACACGAAATTCAGGCGGTCCAGCAGAAGCTAATACAAGGCCTAAAGGTAATAAGATTTCTGCCTCGAAAGATTTCATGCCAAGTGGCAGTTTTGTCAAACTTTTCCAATAACTGTTCTAATTCAAATTTTTAAATTTTAATTTTAAATTTCAAATTCTTTTTAAATTAACCATATTCATATGGCGCCAAATAAACCACGTCAGTGGCAGAAAAAAATGCAGAGAAAAATGAAGGTGCTACAGATGTACAATACTGCTTCGATCCACCCCGTTTCAAGGCTGTTTGTAACGTGCAAAATAAACGCGATGCATCGACTTTAAGAGCTTTGGCACTGTGGGTTACTGCAGTTTGTCCCAAGAAGGAAATAGCAGAAGCGGTACCTTAACCAAGTTGTTTTTTAGGAACTGCATAACATATTTCGACAGCCTATAGTTCCTTTATCGTACTGGATGTTTTTTCTTTTTCTCATATCTACGTACTTTACGAAAATACGGTAAAGCCGAAAGGAATACAAGTTAAATGCATTGGTCCTGATACAGGATTGGCTGGAGTGAATATTGAAATGGAAAAAGTTAATGGGGCGCTCACAAAAAAATTTTCGCCATCTTCCACTAATGGGAACCAAGTGTGTGTGCGCAAGAGTCCCTTTTAACTAATTTTACCAAACTGTATGCTCCGAAACCATTACGAAAACGAAGCGGTTGTATACATATTGATGAAAAAAGCAGGCACATAGTGTTGACGAGGTGACACTGGCAGAACCATTATGGCGGAGGGTATGTCTATTGTATACGGCATCCGATGTCCTTCTTATGCTTCCTCATGAGATGCCACATTTTATTTGTGTTATTATTAGCTCCTCTGTTACTACCATAGTAATATGAATCAATCAATTTATCTATCTATCTATCTATCTATCTATCTGTCTGTCTGTCTATCTATCTATGTATCAATCTATCAATAAATTTATCTATATAATTATCCATCCATCATTTTAAGCAAGGGTGACAATTTCATGTCATATGCATACGTCTCAGCTTTACTAAACCAACGTGGTGTGGTAACGAATGCGAACTTATGAAAATGTCGAATTGGTGGTATGACAGTCGAGTTATGTTGAAAAGTTTCGGACGATGTGCAAATGTTTAATAAAAATATAAAACGAAAGCAAATGTAGCACTGCCCAATTTCTAATACATTTAATAGATATCTTTGTGTATTATGAAGCTAGGATTGTGGTGTTCTTTTGCGTAATCCTTTTTAATAACTTTTTTTCCATTTCAGCCGTTTCTCTGTTATGAAGCTATAAACCACCCATAGAGCTGATGAAGAATGAAGAAGCTATTGTAAAAATTACCCGAATGACTGATTCGGTCAGCCAAGAAACAATCTGCGGAGATGCTGCGTGCATTGCAAGAAACAGGCCGGTTGTTCATTGAAGGCTGTTATGCATTTCGCTAGAATAAACATTGAACCCCCCCGGGACAGTCTCTCGCTTCACCCAGGCGAGTGAAAAGTGCAGCTCTGCCCGCTGCGACCTAATGCCCACATATTCAGGAGCCAGCACGCCTCACAAATCGTTCAGATTCACGCGCCTGTTCTCTCCCCTCCAGAAAGCGAATCGTGCTTCGTTCTCTCTCTCATTTGGGGCTCTTCCCTCTCTGAGGGCATACATGCGGAAACGAGTGCGCTTACGACTTGTAAAGAAATATTTTAACCTCTTCATCCCGTGCACGTCCGGTGTCGCATCTTTCGACCCGGCGGGAAAATTTACACAGCGCGCATTTCTGCAGGGACACTCGAAAGAAGCATCATCGCCGGTCGTTTACGACGCCCTCTGCCTCGATTCAGCTCTCTCTTTTTTTTCGAAACTTGCTGTGTCTTTTTTTTTTTACCAACTGCATTTGAATGTTCAAAGGACAAGAAGGCTTAGTGCAAAAGTTTTCCCAAGCTGCGCTGATTGTAGGTAATTATGGAATCAATGACGTATTTACGTATCACCCAAGCTGTGTCGCTCAAGAGCTGTTGCAACAGTATATTCGTCTGTCGCTGTGAATTTCTATTGCACTTTGGAGTGTCACTTGAATATGTGAGTGTAAACCTTTACGTATTGCTTGAAGGTGTCGCTTTATATATAAATGTTTTATGCAATTTCAGCGCTACTCATTACAGCATCTCGGTCTATGAAGCTCTGTGAATATATTTAAGAGCGTCTATGTCTGTGCTTGAAAAAATGTATCTGTTTCTGAGAAATAACTGTACTTACTAAACACTGCGCTTTTACAGCTTTGGGGTTTTGTGTTTTCTCTGATGTAGCACACTGGAGATGACATTATGCGTTATAGGTTGTTACTGCTGTCTACTAATTTGGCATTTCTCTTCAAGAATGAAGCGCACAATATTTCATCACTCTTCTCTTTATGATGCAGTTGCCAACCAAGTATGCCGTTTATGGCTAATTTGCGACCCCATCTGTGACGTAAATTTCTATCTGACGCCTTGGCAACTTTTTTGCTAGTTTTTATGTATATTTTAGCGCATTTATAGGTCTTTCATTATCAGTTATTTGTAAATACTGCGGAAGAAACCTAATAACGACCTCATGTTTTTCATATCTTATTTCGTGTCAGCCGCTGCAAGGGTATACCCTTCGCTCACTAGCAGTACTGTGTTTACTGGGGCATTTTAACGTAAAGTGAGGTGTGTTCAACAAGACGTAGTGACGAAGTTCATGTTCGCCTAGCCGAACAGACACAATGGGTGTGTCAGAGTTATGAGGGCGAAGAAATTGTTTTTTTTTCATAGAAATAGACCAAAATAAAATATAGATTGATCACTTATAAAGTGCAGAGAGTATAATAAAGATAGAGTTTAGGTGGCCTTTTGGCTGAGATCATGCTAGAATGAGCACACGGTGGACACACTCTATAGCTAGCACACTGCTCATACCGGTTGCCGTGAAAGATGATGTTAACAGCCAGATTCTATTCCTAATGCACCGAGTGATATCTCTTTTGAACTTGACAATAGCAAATATCCTTCACGAATTAAACCGGGAGTTAGAATATGGTTGCTGCTCATCGTTTTCAGCCAACGACATTGAGTACGACCTGCTTCTACGACTACTCTCGCTACATTCAAAGACAGCTGTAAAGTTACCACTGCGCTATATCACTGCCAATCATTATATTTATTCTTCTGTGTAAGCAGAGAGACCAACATCGATTATGTGAGATGACAAATATGTTTCGCGTCAGGCCATGTATTCAGGCGTGATCAAGAACATGCGCTACCATGCCGTGTTGGAAGCGTCGTGACCGTCTTCTGCTATGATTCATTAGGTGTGAGCCAGCTAACTACAAGACTTCCCTTCCAGCGAGAAGTCGTGAGTGTATCACAGGTGGCTAGAAGCAGGCTGTTGAGCCGCGAAAAGCACGCGGAGAGAATAGAGTGTGGCGCAATCGCAATATGACACGTTGTTGAAGTGGCGATTTCGAAGTATTCAGGTTTGAGACAGTCGACGGAAACCATATCTTACCGTTTGATGCTGAGCAGGAAAAAGTGTTTTCGTGTGCCACTAATGATCTTGAGCTGAGCATCATAAGGGGATTGTAAGGAAGGTCCCATGGCATCGTGTCACGCGTGCGTACAATGTTGTAGATCGGGTCCGACATACACACTATGGGATGCTCCTTCTTGTCGAAGAAAACTACGCTGTGCATAGCGTTGCGTAAATGGCATGCGTGGTGCAGAACATCTGCAGGTACCACTGGCTAGTCTCTGAAAAATTTACCAAGAACCATAGGTCGGCAGACTCACTTGAACACAAATACAGCAAACGTTTCTTCAGCCATACTCAATCAACTCATACTCACCAAAACATTACACGGCCAGTCATTCTCAGACTCAGACTCACGGCTTCATATGAGTGTGAGTGAGTCAGAAGGAGTCGACTCATGAATGCGTAATTCTTTAATTAACCTTTACAGACCGGGCGTCAATGCCCTTTATACCATTATCTTACTTAAGCGATGCTTTTTTGGCGCCGGTAGACTTAGTGCCATATACGAGTAATGAGTTGTTAGTATAACGTCATTTTTTCTCGAAAAAGATGGCACACAAATTTTATTTACGAAGAAGTTTTTGGAAGAATTGGCGAGAGGGTTATGAAAGCACCCTCCTTCTTCATTCGTGCCTCTGATCAATAAGTATTGCAACGGTGTATGAAGGACGCTGCCTTGAAAAACGTGAAAGTAGTCATTTGTCCCGGTAATGTTGCAAGCAGTGCAGAATGGTATATCGATAGAACCCTAAGTTAACAAAAGAAAGTAGAACTCACTCAGATTCACTCAAAAATACATATTGCTTTGAGGACTCACTGAAACTCAGACTAACCAAAATTTTCCTGCTCCAAACTAACTCGTATTCAGACTCACGAAGATTTAGTTCAACCAGACTCACTCAGCCTCAGACAAACGGGTTGATCCGAGTCTGAGTGAGTCTGAGTAACTCGACTCATGAGTGAGTTCACCGATCTATGTCAGAAATTAGAACGAATGTTTTATTTAAAATGTGTGCGTAGACATAGCGCCATTGTGCGTAAGCCGCTCTAGCGGTGCTACTTTCACAAAAATACCCGATGCATGCCAAGGGCGCGTTAAAGAAAAGTAATGTCTCCGAGGCAAACAGACAGGCGGAAGTGGTTTGGAACACCTTGTAGTTTTTTTAATCTCTCGGAAATGGCTTTCGAGACGAGTTTTTTTTTTGCGGTTTTCTAATCCCTGATGCTTTGAAGGCTCTACAAGCTCGTCTGGAGCGCTCAGAATACAAATCAGCCGCAGGGGCTCATTGAAATGTCTTTTTTCAACTTCAATATATTACTTTATCGCTTGGAGATGAACACGTTTAGATATTGGGCACGAAGGCCCCAACCACTGTGACTGCTTATCGGTGACAAGAACTGGTGTGAGGGAAGCGTATCGTTCGTACGTGAAACGTTGGGAGCACCAGAAGACCAAAATCGCTGCACCCTTGGGTGCATCAGTGGGTTTGTAACGTGGTATTTCGTCCTTCGTTCATAGCGAGGATCTCGTTCAGGTAGACTTGATGCCTTCAGGTGGTATGCAAGAGATTATTGGTCAGCTGTCATTTCGTGATGAAATCACGTGTTTCTCCTTTACGGGGAAAAAGATCGTTCTACACTGGCCGTAATGAACACAATTCGTGTTGACTGTCGCTTTCAAGCATAACTGCACATATAGTGGACGTGGGGATGACAGCCACTATAGCTTGGCAGGATAGCATAAGACGCATGATTCAAAGGTCGAAGTTTTACTCCTGAGGGCAAGTCATCTTTTCGTCCGCTTTTCCCTTTTGACGTTTACACTGCAATTGCTTCTAGTAACATTTTCTTTACTTTGCCTGTCACTATTGTATGCTAGTTCTAATTATTATTGGGTCTAACATAAAAAACAAACCCTTAAATTTAGACTTCAATTCACTCCAAGTCATTATATAATCACAAGTTCAGATGCCACGTTGCAATGTACGCTTGTACCGCGCAATAATACTGTGATATCACTTGAATTGCAAAGCCTATGAACAGGGCGCATGTGTTTTAAAGGATGATTTGTCTTCACTGCCTTTGTTATGCAGAGGTAGTCATTTTCACTGCATTTCAAAGCAGGCGTATGGCTGAGAAGTAGAACACCTACTTTACTTAGCAGACGGCCGGGGTTCGATCCTCACACGAATTCAGATAATTTGGTTGATTTTTTATTGAATATTTTTCGCCTTTTCGGCCATAAGCAAGATTACGTTTCGCTCAAAAATCATGACGTCAACGCCCTTGCCAACACATGAATGCTGGGAAACGACCTCAATAATGATAACTTAGTACATCGAGCATGAAGTCACGCATGGCTAGGCGACAGCATGGTTGGTAGTCTATAGAAGCAGAAGACGAAAAGATAACAAAGATAACGTGCTGGTTAATGAAGCTGACGGATTCAAGAGCGAAGCTCTTACACATCGCACGACAGGCGTGTAGTTAGGCGATAGTAGTTAGGCGTGTAGTTAGGCGACAGGCGTGTAGTGTAGGCGATAGTTACGCAAGCACAAAGCAGCAGCCTCCACAAAGCAACGCCCAACTAATGTACACAGCCCGTTAGCCACCAACCTAGTGGCAAAGCCACCTTTGCCTGGCGTGACGTAAGCCGAGTACGATTGACAAAAGGCTCGCACTTCTACCAGGAGAGAAGAGGGCACAGCCAAGTTAGCGTATGAGTTTCTGGCTCTAGAGCTTAAACCTGAATCTATTTCGCTTTTTGTAAATACGGTGGTCTTTCTTGGGATAGATCAATGCAAAATGTTGTATTTTCATCTGTCAATTGTTGTCTGCCCTACTATTCAGGCACACGGCTGAAGTTTAACCCCGTGCTCAAAGCCCACCAATCTTGATCTCGAACCTGCGTTCATGCTTTTGAACTTTTTCAATCAAAAATGAAATAATACGCATATTTTATTCACAATGTCAATACATAAATATTAGGCAGTGTTTTGTGTATTCAGAAAATGCATAGTATATGTATTTACAATGTGTATTGAAAATATATTTCTTCCTCCCTACTTATGTTTGGGGAATGTGTGACGGAGATTTTCGAATGTGTGTTTATATAATTTGTTACGCATTTCTTTTTTACTGACTGTGCTTCCCCGCTAAGTATGCTTAAGAGGCGATGTAGGTAGTCTTGAAATAAATAAACTGATAAGGGCTCTACGTATCTCTCAAGACAAGTGTTTATTCCGCATTGCTCAAAATGCGACGCTATGAATGAAAGAGTGGGTTTTTCCTGCCTTTTGCTAAAAAAAATCAGAGGTTTTAACTAAAATGACTCAGTACGGCCACCTATCAGTGGCTCTGCGTTCTGAAACGCTTCGGTTTCTTCGAAATACTGCTGAATTGTGCAATGTTTCGCGTCATGTCTTAAGACAGAAGACTACTATCTTTCGGCTTCCTTTGCAAAGAAGCACAGATGTACTTGGCCATTTCTTGTGACCGCGCGTATAGCCGAGAAGTGGTCTGCTAGGCCGCAAAACGGCGCCGTAAGTGACTAGACGCACACTCATGCTTTACTTAGATGACTTCACAGTGCCAGTTAAAGATAAAATTGTTTGTTCCCCTGATCACACTACCATTCTGTGCACGCGCACTAGAGTCCCGTAAACGAGATTTTCTGTAAATTTCATCACGAGCTCTGCGCTTGCTTATCTATGTTTGCGTGTAAATCACTAGTTGTGTGGAGGTCTGACTGAAAGGGATCATAATGACCCTGCTAATTATGCCTATCATACATAATAAGTGAGTAGCTGTCGATAGACTATTCTCAATCTTTGCCAAGGATTGAATAGGCACCAGTCTGCAAAGCTACGTTAAAGTAGTAAGGTTGACCAGCTGCTCTGTTTATTAAGGCTGACATGGCTTGTGTTAACGGTAAATTGTTCTTAATTCACACGGCAGACTTTACTTGTTGTATGCACTACACATCCCAAATCTTTTTCTATTGTTTCTTAATTTTTTACAAAGTCCGCATTTAATATGTTTCTCTCTTTTCTGTTTTTCACTTCAACTGTTTCTTTTTTTCTTTCATGAAAAAAAATCTTAAAAGCTCCCTCACCCGCGAAAGAGCCTGGCGGAGTTGACCTTTGAACAGACAGACAGACAAAGAACTTTATTGTGTTGACCATTGAAGGTACCAATCAAATAACATCGTATATAATGTACACGCGTGTTGTCAAGCGTTTACATGTTCGAGTGGGCTATATACGCGAGATTTGCGGTTACCGTAATGATCCCGGTAGCTTTGTTCACTGTTCATCATTCGCTGCGTAGATGGGCTGTGTTTTTTCTTTCTTGATTCCCTTTCAGTTTCTTTCTTATTCTAAGTGGTAAAAACGTTTATAGAAAGTACTCAAAATTTCAAAACTGCTTAAAAGAAAATAGCCGTAGGCATACATTCTGAAAGCTCATTGCAGTGAAATCGACGTTCAAAAACCATGCCATTTGCTTCATGCGCATATTTAGCCTGTGCTTTTAGTGTTTTGGCGAAGCTACTTTTCTAAATTTGCTCCGAGCAAAATATTTACCTCTATTCCGAACTCACTTGCTATCTTTTAATAAATGAGAATTGTATTGCTATGTTTTTAATGTGAAAGCATTTCTTAGGCGGGCTATATCAGGCACACGGCTTTTCCGCGCTGGTTTCCGTGCACCAGCAGGTACTATCTCTGTGCTCTCACTCCTTCTTCCACAGCAACAGCTCCGGTCGCGCGCGGTTATGCTCACTCCTAGCGACCTGAGATTGTGGTGCGAAAGAGTGTAGGAGAGGGTAGGTGCAGGGGCTGCAGTGGTTCACCGGTTCTTCTTTCGCCATTCGCCCTCTACTTCCTGCGCCCCACTCTCCCGTCCACTGGCGCCTCACTCTCAACTGTTCACTCCCTGGGCTCCTCTCAAGAACAACCGAAAATATGTTCTCGAGACGCAGCTGCGAAACGCCAACGCCGAGCCGAGAACGCTGGCGCCTCACTATCCCGTCCGCTCACTCCTGACTCTCGACCGCTCACAGGCTGGGTGCTTCTCCAGGCGTTTGAATGCCTCATGGCATTGGTACCCTCTCTCGGCGCAAGAAATGCATTCGCAAATTCTTCAAGTTTTGCTTCGGAGAAGAGGCTACAGTGCTTTTTTTTTCGCTCACCATAGCCGGCATTCTTTCGTATTTTCTCTCATATAGCCTAATTGGTACAAAGATGGCTTTCGTGAACACGACCCAGCACTCGCTCCACCCTCATTCCTCTAGATCGATCCGCGGCATTGAATACTGATTACTGTTTTACATCCAGCGAAAGCTATTATGAGAACACACCTCGGGTCTCGCGCTACGCCGTAGTTATCTGCTGCTGCCGCCGCCACTGGTGTCTGTAACCACTGTCACACGAACTATTAAAATACTTGAATACCAACGACAAAGTGGGGCTCCATCGCCAGTCCACTGAATGCCAGCTCAGTATTCTACCACGGAGCTACACCAGTTCTTGTGACTTGCCAAACTTGCCTTAGGTAGGCTTGATGTTGGGAAAGCAATGGAGTTGATACGACTTATAAAGCGTTTTAAAAGAGCCAAAGAACAACCAGTCGTCGAACAATGTGAATAGCATAACCAGAAGGTCATCGAACGCTCCAACCCAATATAAGAGCTTGTTCTTGCTCGACTAATAACTGAGGCGCCCATGCATTATGCCCACCTGAGAGTTTATGCACATTTTAGGCATAATTCGTCATCGTCGTCAGCCACTACAGGAAAAATTGGCACAAAAAAATTTCTTGCAAGTGTTTAGCGGATACCACGCTTCTCAGAAGAATGATGAAAAATAGCATAGCGATTGCTGGCCTACTACCTTGAAGTTTTTATTATTAATGCCGTAGTGGGTATCAAGCAAGTGTGCTTGCAGCACTCACACAATGAGTGTTTAGAAGAGGCTCTGAAAGGCCGCCCTTCTAGCTTGTGCTGTGACTGTTCTGTGCCTTACGTGCAAGCTTGGCGTTTCTGCTTACCACGCGGCAAGCTTTTTAGATGCGTCATGCAGAAACTTCAGCCACAAACCGAACATTTCATAGAGTGCTTTCTAAAGTTTTCTGCAAAACAGTGCAGCAGCCTGACAAAGTGTGTGTGTGTGTGTTGTAGCTTTTTTTCTTCTCTTCTTCGCTTCTCTTCATTTTTTACAGCTTTAGCAGATGGATGCTATGAGCTTTCCCGTTTTAACGAAGCATTGACCTGTGCGCCACCAAGCTAGAGAAAAAAAACACCTTCTTGCGATAGCATTGAATAGCTCGTTTTGAAGAATTTCTGGTGTCGATGTCGGCGCCACTTGTTGTGAGCGAAAAATCATCATCTTATGCGTGACTGAAAAATTGAAAAGAATGCAAGTGAAAATAAATTATTAAAAATGCTGGAGCGTAGTGTGGGCCCAACTAGGGTTATTTCGGTCGAAGTGGGGATACAACGTGGTTCGTTTGCGTGGTGAACAGATGTTCTACCACACGGCAACACCTCTGCTTGTGATATCAGTGAAAAAACTTCTACTTGAAAGTGCAGTTAAAGTATATGTCATGCTTCACAATCAAATGCGTCCAGTATGCATTCTTCCCAATTCAGCATGTTATACTGCAGCAATAATGCGTGATACAAGCGTCAATTGCCCACGGACGTCAGGAAGGAAAGAAAATAGGAGGAAAAGAACGGCAGTGAGGTTAATTAGCCTATAGAAAGCCGGTTTGCTACCCTGCGCATGGAAGTGGGATGGGGGAGATGAAAGATAGAGAGTAGAGAAGGAAGAGAGATAGGCACAGCACATTCGGCAGCACACACGCGCACACTCAGTCATAGCCCAGTCTTGTCTTTCGCGGTGTGTGACATTGCTGTTACAGCCGCTTGTTCAAGTCCATGTTATATAGGAATTTCAACAGAGCTTTTGTCGCCTTTTGTTGCAATGTCTTCTCTCGGGCACTTGACAGAATAGTGTCCGCAGACATTTGGCTGTTGTCGATGCGCGAAAGAACGGACGCCAGTGACTGTCTCTGGATGTCATACAAGGGACAGTCGCACAAGATGTGGTGTAGCGTCTCTTCGCAAGAACAGGCATCGCAAAGAGCGTAGTCGGCATTTCCTATGACAAAGAAATAAGATTCTGTAAAGGCCACTCCTAGTCATAAGCGATGAAGAAGGTTAAGTTCTCTTCTGTCCAGCCCAGTGGGCATGTGGAGAGCCATCAAAGAGGACAGGTGGCGTTGACGATTCGTCTCGTTGCTTGGTGAGCATGAGAGGGAAAACGTGATGTCACGCGCAAGTCGTCGAAGATTACTGGCTGCATTGGCCCGCGAAAGTGCTATGGCTTCTTCTCGTGTTCCTTCAAGAGCTGCACACGCGGCACTATCGGCATGTTCGTTCCCTGCGACGCTGCTGTGACTTGACAGCCACTGAAGCGTCACATGATGCTCTTTCTCGTGTAAAGTCTGGAGAAGGCATCGAATTTCGAAAACAAGCTGTTCGTACGGTCCGCAACGCAGTGCTGAGAGCACAGATTGTAGAGCAGCCCGAGAGTCACTGAAAATAGACCATTGCTGCGGTGGTTCCCGATTGACTACACAAAGTGCAGCGTGCAAAGTAGCTAGTTCCGCTGGTGTAGATGTCGTGGAGTGGTCAGTCCTAAAGCTGATGGTAACACCTCTTGCTGGAACAACTACTGCCCCTGTCGAACACTGGCGGTTCGTGGAGTCATCGATATACATATGTACACTTTCTGAATATTTCTCGTGCAAAAAAAGAGACAGTTGTTTCAGCACGGGCGATGAAAGCTCTGATTTCTTCAAGATCTCCGGTACACTAATATGCAATGTGGGTCGAATAAGACACCAAAGGGCTATCGATGGTTTAGATGCAGGAGTGAAGCCCGAGGGAAGTTTCTCCTTGTACTTCACAATCACTTTAGCGAACGATGCTTGACGCCTCTCTGAAGGCAACAGTGCAAGGTGAAGACAGGGAGCACGTGCGAAGTGTATGATGTGCGTTCTCAGGACTTCTACAACAATGTGAGTTTGTATCGGATAGGCACCAGCGATTGCAATTGTTGCCTCGGTTGACGTACATCTGGGCAGACCAAAACGAACGTCAGATTATGTAATTAGCATGAAGGCTCCGTGGTTGAAAGCCGGTACCCCACTAAAAAAGGCACACATGCTACTGCGCCTATCTCCTTGAAGCAACGTAGAGGGTGCATAGCAACTTGGAAATGTTTTCTTGCACTGAATGTTTGATGTACGCCCTAGGAGCAAAATGTTGCTATCGCGTTGAACTCCTAAAGGTGATGCGTTAGGGTCCCCTACTTTCATAAAATTTTTGGCATAAAGAAGCAGAGAACGTTCCCGTCTATCGCTCTTTACGTTCGACCGCTTACTGACTGGGTGCTTGTCGATGCGATGGCAGAAGGCGGTGACGGCGAATGCCGGACGGCAACGCTACCCTCTCTCGACACAATAAATGCATTCACATTTACTCAAGATTCCTTTCAGGGAGGGTGAAGCAATTTTTTTGCTTATCATTGCCAGAATACTTTCGTATTCGCTCTTATATAAGCTTGATACTACAAAGATGGCTTTTGTGAAAAGAAGCAACCACTGGGTATACCGCCACATGTGTAGATCGATCCGTGGCATCGATTTCCGCTTACCGGTTTTCCTGTCAACGCTGTGAGCTTTTTTTGATGCGACAAGCAGAAACTTCAGCCATAAACTTCACATTTTATATGTTGCTGTTCAAAGTTTCAGGCAAAACTGTGCGGTACCATGGCGTAGTGAGTGGTACTTGTTCTAGCTTTTATTATTTGTTTTGAGTTTCTGTATTCCTTTCCCAGCATCAGTTGATGAACGCTATCAGCGTTCTCTTTTTAAGGGAGCAGTGAAGTGTGCGCCACCAAGCTCAGAAAAAGCAGCATTTTTTACCCTTCTTCTTGGCTGAACAGGGCTTCTCGTGATTATTAGAATGAAATACCGAGGTGTACCAAATTTTAAACTACCGATCATGGTTGTCTAGCAGTTACGGCGCCCGACTGCTGAACCGCAAGTAACGTGATAGAATCTCGGCCGAGGCGGCCGCATTTGTGATGGAGGCAAAAGCGCTTGAGAGCCACGTTCTTCAATTTAGCGGCATGTTAAAGAACACCAGATGATCTAAATTTTCGTACCCCTCACTACGGTATCTGTCATAATCACGTGGGGTTTTACCATACAAACGTTCGGTTTAGTCATAGAATGCATGAACACAAAGCGCTGTCCTAAATATTGGTATGTTTTACATGACTCTCTGAATACTATGTAAATAATGTAAAGAATAGGTGATGAAAACTTTTAACCAATCCGCAAGCTCTTGTTCGCATTGTGGGAATGCGCGCACGAATGAAATATGCGGTGCACGTTCATAAAATTACAACTCGCAAAAGTGGACACATAGCGTTTACGCTTACTTGGTGCCTGTTGTGATGCGTTAACCTCGGTTCGTGTGCCGTTAGACATTCTTCATGAGAATAAGTGGTATATGAGACAATTGATCTACAAAGCAGTCCAGGACAACTTGTAACAAATAAGTGGCACGCCAGCTGTTAGATTTTCTTGCTGCCTGGCCTTTTTTTGTAGAGAAAAGCGACGGAAGTTTGATTAACGTGCACAGCAATGTCTCGCCGCTACACGCATTGTGCATAGGGTTACATTGACGTGTTGAAAGTAAACAGATTTATCAGGAAGAATTTGCTGCAGACTGAGAAATATGGCTGATCTACTGTGTAACCTAGTTACGTCATGACTGTACACATGTAAGTGTGAATGAAAAAAGAGATAAAATGAACAGCATTATGACGGAATTCCGCTGTGATAACTAAGGACAGCACTATCACACGTACAGGCTGTGTCAGCTATCTGCCATATATATTGCGATGCCCATTTTACATAGCAAACGCATTGTAGTTACAGAGCCAAGCATCGTGCCGGTTACTTCTCCAGCGGCGACAGCTTAGAAATGCTTTTTATGCTGATGTGTGGCAAAGCTAATTGAGCCGGATGTATCTTACATGGAAGTCAAAATTGTGTGGCTCCAGCAAATAATAAATGAGTACGAGCCTCAATTCTTCTTCAGGCTCTTAGCTGATAATGATTGATTTCAAGTTGAAGTAGGGCTAAGAGATATAATCACGACGCAAGGTCAAATGATTCATGATGGAAAGTGCATCGTGTGGATGCTATTGGTGCACAACTTCTCCTATAGCACTCGGCTTATATTCAAAGTACAAAAAGGACATAATAATTAAAAAATTATGCCGTCAACTATAAGCAATTGCATGTTCGACGAGCGAGAAATTGCAGGGGATAAGTGTCACCGAATGTGTCACTTAGTTTATAGTTGCGGCCAAGTATACGAGCTGACTTTAAAGCTGCTTTGTTATTTCTGTGTTTTTCTCGTCTAATCTGTTTAAGGAGACGTTAGTGCGCAAGTATTGCTCTACCAAGATGCTTTGAATGGAGATTTGCGTGCGCAAAATTCACATTGCATTCCGTTGTGAATATGGATATTGAGCCTCATTTTATATATGTGCTTAGTTACATGTAAAGAATATTGGCCAAGTATTGTCGCATTGTGAGATTTCGCTTTGTGTATGTGCGAATAATGTTTTTTCTATGCTGCCTTTACAGCAGCTTCGTTTGCTCTGGAAATGTCCTGTGGGGCAAGTGTACTTAACTTACAGACCAGTTATTACCCGTGGGTGAAGCAAACACAGGAGCTGCGGCATGTGTTATGGCCAGTTACGGCAGAGATAATTGAGAGTAATAGCTTAGTGGCTGAGCGGCCAGCGGAGGAGCGGAGGGGCCAGTGGAGCGCAACAGCAATGGAAGAAAATAAGCCAAAATAATGCTCGGCATGGTTTAAAAGAACATTGATACACGCCTACTCCCTGTGCAGGGTAATACACCGGCTATGCCAAACTGGTTAAGATTTCTGCCTTTCGCTCTTTCTCGTTTGCGTTCTTTTTGTCGATGTTCACCAAGATTTCCCTGACGTACTTTTCTCACATATATGACGTTAGTAAAAAAAAACAAACGGGCGACAAAGGAATGTTAGACAGAAAAGTGCAGTTGATGAGAATCGAATTAAAATTAAACCCAGACCCTCCTGGTCCACGAAGCTTGGTTCCGTGCGTTTTCAATCTGTGCTACTGACGCACAGAAGCGAGGCTCGACAAACCCTCCTTGTATTTCCCAAATTGTTCTTCGAATGGTGTTCTTGATTGCCGGGTACAGTTTCAGTCTCTGGGATGAGGGAAGAATGATAGTGGCTCATGACTTAATGGGTGCCGACAGGGAGGGATTCGGTGACGCAAGTTCGGCTGGATCATTGCCATCAATGGAACGCTGGCTTCGCTGGCATATAGTTAGCACCCTAAAACAGTTGGATTATTTTCTAATCGTATATGATGTTAGCGTTTGACGGCTTGTTGTTAGAGTAGGGCAGTTTTCACACCCACAAGTGGTATATATCCCTCTCTTGCTGCTTGGAGTGTAATAGCACTGACCGCTAAAACTGATACCATTAATGCCGCCGAAAAATATTTGCATTTCAGAAACGTTTTCTTTTAAGCAAATCATCTAACTGCGACAATCTTTGTGTTGAACCACGCCGCTGTTGGGTAACACTTGAGCGGTTCTTCCTTGTGAACTTTCAGCATCAAGTTTAAATTAAACGTCCACTTTTTTATACGAAAAAAAGCATACTCGTATTCGCAGATGTGCTGATACATCTCCTCATTTTAACCTCAAAGCGAAATATTTTTTCTAGTGATAGACATTCACTTTGAGTAGGCATCAGATGCCTACTCGATTGGCTCTTCTTACTGAATGGTAGAACCAATGAAGAATCTTTGTATGCCTCAGTTGTCTTTATCACAACGATCATTCGTGTTCTTTTCAGCACATGTAAAATACAGAAACAATACTTTGTCGTTCAAGTCTTTGAAGTACACTATCATGAATTTAGAAGGCAATGAGCCTAGTGGCATCACATTTATTTATAAGTTGCAGCTTCTCGTTCAAAAATGTATCTATGCTTGCAGCCCTCAATAACAACAGAATGATAATTCTGTGCTCTGACCCAAGGCAAAAGTAAGTACTTATAAAAGAAAAAAGTATGATTGATTCCTCTGATATATAAATTGGCACACAAAGGTGACTCGTTTTCAGAAAAAGCAGATGAATGTTTCTTGAACATCGATAAATATTGTACATGTGTGTTTAGTGGCCACCGCATCTTTAGATGTTGACGCACCCATGTTGATGTTTCGTGACACTTCATCTTGACAAACAACAATTCGCGACCGGCATACAGACTGTCTTGCATGTTTACCCGAACATTGCACAAACCACACATTAACCATGGGTGCTTTCCGACGGTGCAAACGATATCGAAAGAGTCTCACTAAAAAGTTTTGTGGACTCAATGTCCGCTATGCTGACGGGTGTATGATTCTCCAGTCGGCGACCGTTCTGTGGATATGCTTAGAACACGCAGTGCGAGACGTGCCATTGAATTTGACATGTACCATTGTACACACCAAGACTGAAAGGAATATACGAGGGAGAAATTCCAGAATATGGTGGTTTTACATCTTAGTAACATTCATAAAGGCCACAATTTCAAACCAGTGAGTACAATACTGAACGCACGAGAGCAGACTCATGCGTGGAAAGGAAGGGAAGAGATGTGTAATGTCTGTAAAAAATAAGGGGCTTATTCAAGGACAAACAAAGATAGCCCAGAACAACATGAAGGGGTCCTTTAACAAGAAATTGATCTTAAACCCGTAACACGTTCACCATTGGTTTTTTTTGTTTTCAAAAACAAGGCAATATACTTTTGCCAGCCACCATTTTCCCACACAATTACCTGGGAAGATGCGTCTATCTCATGCGTCTTTGCGCTACAGAACATGTCAAGGCAATCACAAGCACTAGTTATACCTTTAAAAAGGCAATGGAACCCTTTTTGAGCTTTGTTAGAAAAAGCTGGAGATCTGGAGGCGGAGGCCCTAAGAATACGTGAGCCATATAATATAGGGCAAAAAGATGAGTGGGAAAAAAACATTCTCACGGAAAGCTAAAAATTGGTCTCTTCTCAAGAAAAATGGGGCTACACACTCAAGACTTACTTCCTCACGGGTCCAATAATTACCAATAAATGGTTTGAGCATGGCACACTCGGGAGTTACTGCGGTCACCATGGGCGGCCGCAACCTTTCTGCGCGTCCATGCGCGATCGCACTAAAAAAAAGCGCAAGTGACACAATTTAGTCGCCCATGCTATCTCTTTCTGCTTAGGTAGCAGCGCTTTTGTGCAAACGATGGAACGGAAAAAGCAATTGCAGCGTGAGACATACTTTTGTAATTCCGCACACACTGCATGGGTTTGAAACTTTTTTCTGTGGTCAACTGATGAGGAAGTGGGCTTTTTAACTAAATTCATTCAGTGGCTACTTGAATGTGTGTTGCTGCACCACTTTGAAAACACTAAAATTAACCGTTTATAGAGCAAGGTTTAAAAGTTTTATATACAGAGTTAATGGCTTTTGGGTTGAATTTATCATGAGTCAATACCGCAAAAATGCCCTCCTTTTCAGCGGGTAAGATACAGTGATGGTTAACCTTTCAAAATGAAGCTACTTGTTGTGCACATACCTTTGTTATAGGCGGTTAATCAAGTTCAAAGCTAGGACACCAGCCGACAAACAGGCTACGTGTAAGTGAAAAGTGCTGCTGAGAGCTACTCTTCTTCTCAGCGGCGAACTTTGGTCCCAACCCGTAGGCGTGCTGTACATCCTGAAAGAGACTTCCCTCCCAAAGGTAGTGGACATTTTTTTTTTGTTACACTAGGCGTGTCAGGAAGGTTTTGTTGAAGTTCCTAGAGCTAGCACTGTCACAAGATTCAGTCGTGTGGTCAGTAAGCCTTGAACACCCTTTTGAGTCGACTGATAACCATGAATGGGCCACCAGTAGTTTTGTGCACCGAGACGTATTCAGCGCAGATAGGCCACATGAAGCCATTCAGACTTTTGAATCTTGCATACGTGAATTCCGTGGTTCACAAGAGGCAAAGAGACACTAAATAATTCTTCAATTACCTCTGACAAAAGGTTGTTCCGAATGTAGAGCAAAAGACACCGAATTTTCGAACAGCAGTAGTTATGAACACGATCATTGCCATTGGCTCGCGAAGAATGTGTAGAAAGGGGCTCAATGTTGTAAAGGTGAAGCGTTGTAACGTATTGTTTCTGATGTGTTGGTATGTAATTCTGAAGTGTTAGAGTGCAGAAAAAGATCAGCGGACCGAAATAGACCTGACACAGTCAGGCGCTAACATGAAACAATGTTTTTTTAGAAAACGTGGAATGCCATAAAGTCAACATTGCTTAACACCTGAGATTGTTGCACGCACTTTCCTAATTTCACCAATAGTTACGTATATAGGCTAAATACTTATAGTAGAGGGCAATCGAGTGTTTTGGAGATACACTTATCTCTCAGCCTATCATTGAAGTCAGCCTCAAATATTTAGCGAATTAGCTGACCTTTGCTGGCGCGACCTTTGAAACACACCTAAAAATTGGGCATGTTCGTACCATTAACGACGTAACAGGCGGCGACACCTGAATCTGTGCAATGCATAAAGTTGGTATTAAAAAACACTCATTTTATGGGTTTTTTTACGTTTTGCTTCCCGATGTTATTCTCAAATAGTTTGTCTTCTAGGCAGCGTCAGGTTAGGCCTCAACACAAGGCATAAGCGAGTTTATTTCTCTACTCTGGACACCCTTAATATTGAGGTATTTGCTTGGAATGCTGCACCATTTTCACAGTGGCTCAAACAATGACAAAAAAGCAGAGAAGGACATTTCAGTGTTTGTCAGCAGGTCTTTAGCACAATAACTCTCCCTTTATGAGTAGCCTACTCCACTTCCAAGTTCTAATTCAGCGTTGTTCACTTACTGTAACAAAACATGAAACATGATTAGTTGATATGTGGAGTTTAATCTCCCAAAGCCACCACATGCGTACAACAAAATCAACAAGCTGAAAATTTCTGATGTTGTTAAAAGGGGAACATAAAGGCGGAGCTTGAATGCTCGTAATTAGCACTTCGACGAAAGCCTGTCACCATAAGAACATAAAATCAACACTTTCAAAGGCACTGAGTTTACGCAGGATGCGTGGGCAATCAGGACTTGCACAAGTGCGTGTAAATGCCCCTCGGGCGTTTTGGCGTACTCAGAGTCAGCCCTGAGGGTAAGCGCATGCAATCATCTTCGTGCTCGCTTCTTAAATAGGGCGAGCACGGAAGGCTGCTTTCTTTGCTTCTTTTGCATAAAGGCAGCGCTTTTCTTCGCGGGATTGATTGCTAAAACAGGAGTGGGTATGCTACTCATAGCAAAGGTGCCTTTCCTAACAAAGAAAGAAACTTCTTGGAAAATTGCGTGCAAAACTGCGTGGAAAAGATTCATCAAAGATCTCATAATGTGCACTTTCTTTTGCCACGCTGCGTACATACAATTTTTTGCAATAATTATTAGGTTGCCATCGGTAAAATAAATACTTGCCAACGTACGCATTCAGATGGTCGTACGCATTCACATCGGGCGCATTCAGATGTGATTTTACAAAAAATCACTCAAAAAGAATACTAAGCAAATGCTCACAAAGAGAATAAAAAAGCAAAAAACCGGCACACCCTTACACTAACTACTGTGGGTACATTGCAAATTTTGTCACTAATAATAACTTTTGCATAATCATGTATGTACATTAAAATTATATACCTGGCGTACTGATGTGAAAAAGCGGACACGGTAAAAATGCATAGACTAATAACTGTGTTGTTATTGCAATCGCTTGAAGCTGAAGCAATGTACTCACAAAATGGCGCACACATACTTCTTCAATCTGGCACAAAATTGTTAATATTGTTGTCACTTGCATATCTTGTCAACACGGACATTTCTGCTTGCTTTCTTTCAATTGAACACTTGTCGCAGTAAGCAAAAACGCTTTTGAGTGCCTGAAAAATAATGGGCACTATAAGGAAGTAAGGCCATCGAACAAACGAAACTTTCTGTTGTAGAGGTTAAGGACGTCCATAAACTTTTGCCTTCGCTATCCTTCTAATAATGCGCCAACATGCTTCAATAATTTGTTGTTTCCTATATATCGAATATTTTGAAATTATGATACGCTCCTGCAGCTGGTACTGTGCAATCTGGTGGGGCCACTTGCCTTTCTTCGCTATGTGCGCCCACGTGTCGGGTACTAGATGCGACACTCTATTCATCGCTTACATTACCCCTAAGCACACAATTGATAACAAATAGATACGCTTTTTGTAAACTGAAGCCTTTGTATTCATAATTGGTCAGAATAGTGCCGATTCGATTGTGTAAGTGTACATTCAACCAAGGTTGACATTTTTTTTTACACTGAGACGTAGTCCAATGCAAAGAAATATTAGCAGTAGTGGCTTCTCTTCTCGCGTTTGTTTGGTGCGGCTGTCTAGGCAGTTTTTCCCCGCGCATCTTGACTTGGCTTTTGTGTTTGTGGCTGAGTTTTCAAGTTCTGTGTTGCTACTGAGTGCACAAAACTTTTGGCAGGACCTGAAACTACAGGGTCCACAACTCACATAGAGGTAACAATCCACATGAATTGATATTATCTTATGAGAACAAGAACTAATTAGCATTTATTAGGGTATAAACAACCATACCAGAGACAGGCTCTAACAGCAAACATATAGATTTTGATACGCAAGAAATATTTCGGTATTCAATATTACTCATTGAGTTATTTCATTTCTAGGAAAAATTTGTTCAATGTATGGTTGCATCAGCACAATAAAAGTCATGAATTTTTATAAAGGCGCCCACTGCGGTGGCAAGACGCACTTTTTAAAGTAAATGTTCTATTTCAATGTCAAGATTACCCTACTTTATCTCATATGACTTTTTTATTACCCAATGGTTTACTCTAAGCTCAACCATAGCCAGATAGGAAAGATAATTCAGCAGAGCCTAATACATCACTGTATGACACGCAGACATGTGGCGGTGACGTTGTCAGCGACTTTAATGGCTTGAAGATCAGCTTCGAGGATTGACTAAAAATAAAGACGAATAAAAATGATTGATATACAGTCAAAAATAACAGAGGCTAGACTCAATGTAAGAACATGAGTAGGATACTCACAAACAAGTATACTGCTGGCAGTCTGAGTCACATGGTAATTGAAAGCATAAATCAAAATCTCATGGAGGGTAGAACCAAGTATTAGGTCATGGTGATGGAAGGAAAACTGGGTTTGAGTAACAATAACGAAAGCCTAAAGGTGAATATAACAATGAATATAACAATGATGAAGATGAAAGGAGTATAATTTACGTCCTAATTGTTCAAAAAAAAACAGTTCAGTGTTTCAAGCGCAGGCAACTGTAGTTAAACGCACAGTTATGAATTCAGGTTAATTAAAGACGAGAAATACACGTGCATAAGTAAAGTAACCAAATGATAGAGCATTTTCAAAATAATGCGAAGATATACACTTGGGTGTAAGTTCTAGCGCTAGCCAACATGAAGCCTTGACATTCAGGAACATTGCAAATGTGACAGATAAGTAGAACTGCAATTGAAATAATGAAAAGGCGCTTAAAGAAGTAGTGGCAAAAAGTGGGCAAACAGCAAGAAAAATTACGTTACCTTTAAAACCTTGCCTTTAGTAGTTGAGCGCAATAGTGACCTCCTGTTCTTAGTGCGTACGAAACACTTAGTGCATGAAACTTTTTAGAATTTGCTCTACACCCACTACGTGGTCTTAAGGTAATAATCGAAATAGCGTGTGGGCCCTTTATAGTGGGGTATCGGGTTTCTACCATGGAACCATTAGGATAGTACCATACTATGACGCTAGCTGGCAATGCACGCCTCTCCCAGGTACTATTTCTGCAATATTTTATGTTGCGTTGTGAAGCATGAATAGAGGACATGTGTGTTTGTGAAGCAGAGAGCTATTTTCACTGCCTTTGCGAGCAGAGGAAGTTCTTTTTGCTGTTTTCGCAAGCAGAGGTTTGATCAAGTGGCAGAACATGCACTTGCCCCGCAATCTGCCAGGGTTTGATTCCAACTTAGACCCAAACAACTCATGTTCGGTCCCCACTCTGCTCCCAGATTTTTGCTTATCGTTTTGTTAATTTTATTTGAATCGTTCTTGATTTTACGGTCACACATAAGATGATAATTCATTGCTCACAACTATACACACCGATACCGATGCGGACACCGACAGAGATGCCTGAATTTTTGCGAAATGAACTCTTTAAACAATCGCGTTGAAAACCAATAAAAAAACGTTTATTGAGCGAGTAATTTAGCATGTTTGGAAAGTTACTGGACCATTTGCGCGCAGTTTCTGCCCGCACTCGAACTCCCGGGCTTGTTTTGTGGCCGGACTGCACAGTCAGCCATGCGAATGCGAACTCCCTCACGTTTTCTTTGTCGGTGCTCTTCTAGAACAACCTCTGTGACTAACGCATTGCAAAACGCATTTAACCGCTCAATAAACTGCTTCGTGACCGTGATCATGTAACACACAATGGGCGGCACGTAAAACAAGTACTGCGGTAAACCCAAGGTCAACGTGTGTCTCATTTCATCAAAAAAGAAGAACAAGTAACGAATAATTGCGAAAGACAAGGGTGCCATATTGGTTTGAACCTACTGTTAAACACTGGGCCACATGTTTTAGGTTTCGCTGGTTAATGGTTTTAGGTATTAGGTTTCGCTGCTTGCGCTGGTTTTAGGTTTCGCTGGTTTCTCGCAGTGCTTGGGTAATGATTTTTTTTGTTTCTCCCACCCATATACAGCTTTTTTTCTAATAATATTATACAAATACTTAGGCTTAGTAGAATGCACAACGTTGCCGATATCTGAGATTAATGCTGTTCCGTGCATCCATTGCTGTTATCGCAAATACTTGCACGCTCCCTCATGCACTCGCCCGAAGTGACTGAAAGTGAGGGCATTACTTTTTTTTTATTGTGCTCAGCCGATGGCGTGTGATTACTGGCCTAAAAAGTTGCCTACACCTACCATGGTTGTGTACTGTATCTTGTATAGCAGGCATTGCAAGTTGTGTGCCCCTTACTGGTCTCCGGAATCTGTCCCCCAACTCCAAGTGAACTTTAATTACGTGAGATGGTGTTATCATTGGACATGACATTGTAACTTCATTACGACCCCATAAGGTAAAATTTTATTATGATGATGATTGTTTAAAGAGTGAAGCTCCTTAAGGCGTAGGTCGTCCGTCACCTTTATATATGCGTGTATATATCCACGTTCCAGCATATCCACGGAGTGAAGGTTGATGAGTGGGGCGAAGCGTCGGAATGTTTTATCGGCAAACCTTTAATCATACACTGGCTGCGGCAGTCTCTCGTGTGTCTGTTTGACGAACGCACGCACGCACCGTCGCACGGTCGAACGCAGAGATGGACACAAGGACGGACGGACGCAGAGACGAACGTAGAAGTGGACGCAGAGGTGGAGAGACGGACTCACAGACATGTGGAGGCACGAATGAATGCACGGATGGACACATGGACGGGCAAAAGCAAGAAGAAACAAACAGACGAAAGCGCTGACAGACTGATGGGCGATTCGCCCCACTTATCAATATTCACTCCGTGGACATGCTGCACCAGTTGCGTTCACAATGATGGTTCATTTTCGAGTTTGGTGAGGCATTTAAGTTTTTGCTTTATAACCGCGACCAACGGCTGCCGCTAAATTTAAAAGCCCCCCATGAAAACGAGCAGAGAGGTGACCATGAAGAGGGGATTACTATCTATGAGAAATGAGAGCAATGCTGGCTCGGCGATTTGTTTGACGTAACAACATTTGTCTCTTCCCGGCGCTGGGAACATGTCAATAAGGAAACTTCCAAATTTATTAAAAAAACATGTAGCTTTCAGATCAACTGATGAATTCCTCACTCCTATTTGTTAACTGGGTTTTCTACATTTTCAGTGATTGATGGCCAGAAGAGCGCTGATTAGCCTACGTCTCATCGGCAAAGGTGCGTTACTGCTGGTCGCCAGCCGCCAAATTCCTAAAATATCCTACACTTGCAGCGAAATTGATTGATTGATATGTGGGGTTTAACGTCCCAAAACCACTATATGATTATGAGAGACGCCGTAGTGGAGGGCTCCGGAAATTTAGACCACCTGGGGTTCTTTAACGTGCACCCAAATCTGAGCACACGGGCCTACAACATTTCCGCCTCCATCGGAAATGCAGCCGCCGCAGCCGGGATTCGAACCCGCGCCCTGCGGGTCAGCAGCCGAGTACCTTAGCCACTTGACCACCGCGGCGGGGCTGCAGCGAAATTCCAGCAGGAGTTTCTGCCCCACCGCAGTGGTCTAGTGGCTAAGGTACTCGGCTGTCGGCTGCTGACCCGCAGGTCGCGGGATCGAATCCCGGCTGCGACGGCTGCATTTCCGATGGAGGCGTAAATGTTGTGGACCCGTGTGCTCAGATTTGGGCGAACGGTAATGAACACAAGGTGGTCGAAATTACCGGAGTGCTCCACTACGACGTCTCTCATAATAATATGGCGGTTTTGGGACGTTGAACCCCACGTATCAATCAATATCAATCAATCAGCAGGAATTTCTCTCAGTAATAGAAGGCGTCTTATCAATAGATAGATAGATAAAAAGTCAAAGGGCATTTGGTTTGCAATGAAATACTTCGTATTTAAAGAACTAACCTTCTATAGGTTTTAGAAGAATCTCCTTTATAAGGTGTACTCAAATGTTATACTTCGGAATGGCAAATTCTAAATTTACAAAAAACTATTGGCACTACAAGCACATGCGCTATATAATGTTTTAAATTCTCAATTTTTTATAAAGTCATACCCGTTATAAATCGCTTTACTCAGTATTGATATATTTGGTTTGGTATGATATTGCAGCTAACATTATTTAAATCACGCTTCATACTGCAATTTTTCCGCAGTAAAAGAAATTACCACGGCGATAAACAAACAGCACTCGTAGGGAATACGCAACATTTTGGTGGCGAGATATTGGAAAGACTAGGGGTATTGTATTCCCAGTCCCATTTGTTTATAAAAGAATACGAGAGTGGCGACGATTCATCATATCTCAGAAAATGAGCACTCCGATTGAATTTCGCCGTCTGCTCGAAGCTGAAGCATCGTCCACTGCACTCTTCTCATGTCAGCGTAGAAATTAGCTCATTAGTGAAGCCATAAAAATGCAGGCGTTCAAATTATTAGTGAAGCTATAAAAATGCAGGCGTTCAAATCGATCCATTCGCAATTTAAAAGCGATCGTGTAAAGTTCATTTTCCAGAATTCTCCGCAACTGCTTCTATCTTTTGTTAGTTTTTGTGTTTTATTTTCACTCTTTGACGCTTTTAAAACTATACATTTCTTTTTTGGCTCATTATTGTGCTGAAAGATGCATAGATTTAGTTGTAACATTTTACAGCTCCTTTCATGCATTAGAGCTCTAGTTACGAAGTTTGTAAAACTCTCTAGTTTATGAAAATGCATCATTATACTTCATCTGACGTCAATATTGCAATTGGATATGTTATAGTATATATATATATATTTATATATATATATATATATATATATATATATATATATATATATATATATATATATATATATATTGTTCAGACGTTTATTGGCGGACACTTGTCGACGATGCTTGAGAGTGACAGTCAATGCGGGTACTGACTCTCTGCACGAGCTGCTCTTCTTTTTGCTAAAAAGGGCGACCCACTAGAAGGTGCTGTAGAGGATGACCCACTGTTCGAAGGCTTCGCCACAACTACCCCGGGTACGAAGAGGGAGCCACCTGGCGACCTAACAGCTGGTTACTATGAGCGGGTCGTGGTAGGCTTTGAGGCGCTCCACGTTAACAATGTCGCGCCCTCGACGGCGCATGTCCGAAGATGGTTCGATGGGTTCGATCAAGTAATTTACAGGGGAAGTGCGTTTGACGACACGGTAGGGGCCTTCGTATTTGGGCAATAGTTTTGAAGATAGGCCAGTTGATGTGGTAGGGATCGAGAGCCAGACGAGCGCTCTAGGGAAAAACGTGGGCGCAGTAGTGCTGGCGTCAGAGCGAGTGACTTTTTGCCACTCTTGATCACGCGCTGTAAAGGTCCTTGCAAGCTCTCGACACTCTTCAGTAAGCTTGGCTGTAGCCGAAATAGGCGCCCACTCGGACGGATCTGGCTTGTACGGAAGGATAGTGTCGATGGTGTGTGACGTGTGCCTTCCATATAATAAAAAGAAAGGTGAAAAGCCAGTAGTGGTCTGAGGGGCGGTGTTATATGCGTAGGTGACGAAGGGCAGAATGGCATCCCAATTTGTGTGATCGACGGCGACGTACTTGGAGAGCATGTCGCCGAGCGTACAGTTGAAGCGTTCAGTGAGGCCGTTCGTCTGCGGGTGGTAAGCAGCAGTTTTGCGGTGAACAACGTTGCACTCTTTGAGAATGGCTTTGACGAATTCAGACAGGAAGACGCGGCCTCAATCACTGAGCAGTTCCTGAGGTGGACCGTGTCGCAGGATGAATCGTTGGAGCAGGAATGAGGCCACATCGCTCGCTGTAGCCGCGGGAAGAGCGGCAGTTTCGGCGTATCGCGTGAGGTGGTCCACAGCAACAACGGCCCAGCGTTTACCAGCTGATGTTAGTGGAAGTGGCCCATACAAATGGATGCCAAGGCGCCCAAACGGCCTGGCAGGGCAAGGTCGAGGTTGCAGACCTACCGGCGACAGTTTTGCGGCGCTGACATTCTATGCAGGAGCGAACGAATTTCTGCACGTAGCGGTACATGCCGCGCCAAAAGTACCATTGGCGAATGCGGTGGTAAGTCTTCGATACCCCGGAGTGCGCACGTTGCGGATCAGAATGAAAGGATTCACATATGTCAGAGCGCAGACTGCGGGGTATGACTAGTAGCCACTGGCGGCCGTCACCGTCGTAATGGCGTCGGTAAAAGAGGTCGTCGCGAACGGCGAAATGGTGGGCTTGATGACGCAACGCGCGAGTGGATGGAGTGGATGGATCAGTGAGCAAGTCTATCAGTGAGGCAATCCATTGATCCCTGCGCTGTTCAGTAGCAATGCCATGAATGCTAGTGGAAGAAACGGCAAGGTGAGACGCTGGGTCGTGGGCATTGTCGTCAGGCAAGGGAGAGCGCGACAGGGTGTCGGCATCAGCATGTTGCCTTCCGTTGCGGTACAGCACGCGGATATCGTAGTCTTGCAGGCGAAGTGCCCACCGGGCGAGACGGCCTGAGGGATCTTTCAATGACGACAACCAGCATAGTGCGTGATGGTCAGAGACTACATCAAATGGGCAACCATACAAACAAGGTCGGAACTTGGTAATGGCCCAGACAATTGCCAGACATTCTTTCTCTGTGACGGTGTAATTAGTCTCAGCTTTTGTAAGCGTACGGCTTGCATACGCCACGACATATTCCGGGAACCCTGGTTTGCGCTGCGCAAGGACAGCGCCGAGACCGACATCACTGGCGTCCGTGTGTACCTCTGTAGGGGCCGTAAAGTCGTAGTGGCGGAGTATTGGAGGCGACGTCAACAAGCGACAGAGCGTTGTGAATGCGTCGTCACACTGTGATGACCACGAATGAAGAGGCCCGTTACTTCCGAGGAGCTTCGTCAGTGGCGATACGATAGACGCGAAGTTTCGGATGAAGCGCCGAAAGTAGGAACACAGTCCTACGAAACTGCACTGTTCCTTGACGGATGTCGGCTTGGGGAACTCGGTCACGGCCCGAAGCTGGGCTGGATTGGGAAGAATTCCATCCTTGGACACGACGTAGTCGAGTATTGTCAACTGCCGAGCTTCAAATCGGCACCTCTTTAGGTTCAGTTGCAGACTCGCGTCACTAAGACGCGTTAAAACATGCCGCAGGCGTTGGAGATGCGAGAAGTCCGGAGCAAAAACGCTGACGTCATCGAGGTAGCACAAGCACGTGTGCCATTTCAGGTCACGCAGAACGGTATCCATCATGCGCTCAAAGGTGGCGGGCGCATTGCACAGCCTAAACGGCATGACGTTGAATTCGTACAAGCCGTCGGGAGTAACAAAAGCGGTCTTCGGTCGAGCGTCCTCAGCCATAGGTACTTGCCAGTACCCTGAGCGCAAATCGAGAGATGAAAAAAATTCTGCTCCTTGCAAGCTGTCAATCGCGTCATTTACACGCGGTAGTGGGTACACGTCCTTACGAGTGATCTTGTTGAGGCGTCGGTAGTCCACACAGAAGCGCACAGAACCATCCTTCTTCGCGACGAGAACGACAGGAGACGCCCAGGGGCTGTTAGACGGTCGAATAACATCGCGGCGGAGCATGTCGTCCACTTGCTCGTCGATTACATGGCGTTCTGTGGGAGATACGCGATATGGACGTTGCCGTAGTGGTGGTTGTGCGCCTGTGTCGATGCGATGCGTGACAAAGGATGTGCGGCCGAGAGAAGGTTGAGCGACATCGAAAGAAGAGCGGAATTCTTCCAACAGGGCCAGAAGCTTGGAGCGCTGGACCGGCGTACGGTTGTTGGCAATGGAAGGACCGAATACATCAGCGGATGATAAAACAGATGTAGAAACAGCACTAAGCGTATTGGAACTTCGGCAGTGCATGTCATCAGGTTGATCCATGACTTGTGCGTCTTCGATGGGTTCCACGCTGCCGAGACATTCCCCTCGCACCAACGTAACACTGCACGGGGATGAGTTCAGAACAAAAATAGTGGTGCTGCCGTGAGTGACTTGCACTGTCACGAAAGGAACCAGCAGGCCTTTTCTAGTGAAAACACGGTGAGATGGCGAGAGGAGTGCAGCGGTGTCGGAAAGACTTGCGCAGTAGACTGCACCGCCGTGGACGAGTTTGCAGGCACTTGCGTGTCGTCCCTGACGAGTAACTTGCTTGCAGCAGATGGTCTGTCGGCCGGCGTCGAAGGAGAGAGTTGTGTCAGCTCTATTTCTGCTGGTGCGCAATGAATGACGGCGTCGTGACGGGAGAGAAAATCCCATCCTTGGATGACGTCGTGAGAGCATGAAGGAATTATGATAAATTCGACGGCATACATCACGCCCTGAATCATGATGCGAGCTGTACACATCGCTGTAAGGTGAATGCTTTGCGTGCTGGCTGTACGGAGGGAGAGTTCGGAAAGTGGCGTGGTCACTTTGCGCAGTAATCGGCTAAGCTTCGCGTCCATGACGGATACGGCGGCTCCAGTATCTACAAGGGCAGATGCACGAACACCATCCACAAACACGTCTATCATGTTCGATTGGCTTTCCTGAGGGCTTCCGCAGTTCGACAGCGTCGCAGCCCTTGCCTCGTGGACTGCGACGACCAGTTTTCCTGGTCACCCTCTAGTGGACGTGGCCGCATCGGTGACAGTGAGCGACGTCGCGGAGAATGTGAACGGCGGGTAGATGGAGCGGGGTGGGACGACGATGACGTTGGCGGCGGTTGGTCATGAAAGCGGCTCAATTGGCTGGGAAAATTGGAGGCTACCTGCGGTTGCTGCACACGATTGCAATAGCGTGCTACGTGACCGACGAAACCACAAGCGAAGCATATGGGGCGATTGTCAGCAGTGCGCCATCAGTTCGCGGGTCCCATCCATGTCGCAGAACGCTATGGGCAAGCCGGCTGCTGATATAACTGCATAGTGGGCGGCACACGGGGCACGTGGATGACGTCGGGATATGCAGGCGGCACAGTTTCTCCGAAGGCCTGGGGCCTGGCGATGGTTTCGGTGTAACCAAGGGGGCCAGTCACAGGAATTCGGTGGGGGTGGCCTGGCGACAACTTGGGCGTAACTGAGTGGTGTAGATACTGGAGGCGGCTGGTGATATTCGGGAACGACCTCCGCGATTTCCTGCTGAATGGCTCGGCGGAGGGAAGGCAGAAGTGTGCTTGACGGCTGTTGAGCACGTTGCGGGGAAGCAAAAGCCAGTAAAGAAACCTGGCGGGCAACTTCCTCACGCACGAATGACTTGATTTCAGCGAGCAAGGTGTTGTGGTCAGGATGTGTTGACAAGGCCGAGAGATCAGCGTCACGTGAGGGTGGTCGACGGGTCATCGAGAGCTGCCGCCGCAGCTCCTCGTAACTCTGGCAAAGTGTAATGATCTCTGCCACAGTGCGAGGGTTCTTGGCCAGGAGCATAGTGAAGGCATCGTCAGCGATGCCTTTTAGAGCATGGGTAATTCTGTCAGCCTCTGACCTGCTCGCGTCCACTTTGTTGCACAAGTCAAGGATGTCCTCAATGTAACTCGTGAAGGACTCACCCGTCTGCTGGGCTTGTTCACGTAACCGCTGTTCGGCTTGCAACTTACGAACGACAGGACGGCCGAACACGTCGACGACGGCGGTTTTAAAAGCGGACCAAGTGGGGAAATCGGATGCGTGGTTGTTGTAGCACATGCCGGCCACACCAGCGAGGTAGAAAACCAGGTTGCCGAGTTTACCTGCCTCGTCCCAATGATTGGGGACGCTGACGCGTTCGTACATAGCAAGCCAGTCCTCGACGTCGGTGCCATGCGCGCCGGTGAAGACAGGAGGGTCGCGGATGCGGGGGACACCGAAACATGGCGTCGGCGCAGGAGGAAGCGTTTGCTGTGTGGCGTCTTGGTGCATGGTAGAAGGCACGGTGCGGGATCGAAGCTCCAGGGGCATCGAATGGTAACCGTAGGTGTTAGAAGGGCACAGCACTCTCCACCAAATTGTTGAGACGTTTATTGGCGGACACTAGTCGACGATGCTTGAGAGTGATATTCAATGCGGGTACTGACTCTCTGCCCGAGCTGCTCTTCTTTTTGCTAAAAAGGGTGACCCACTAGAAGGCGCTGTAGAGGACGACCTACTGTTCGAAGGCTTCGCCACAATATATATATATATTTACCTGCCGAGGCACGTATATGAAACTCCTTTCTACTTCATTTTTTTCCCGTGCAATAAGGCACTGAAGTAATTGTCATGAAATGCAACAGCCAGCTCGTCATCTCACTCTGCTTATTCTAGATCTGGGAACATTTCAACCTATAGTGAAGCTGTTTTATTACAACTATATATATATATATATATATATATATATATATATATATATATAAGAAGCGTGTAGTGAAGGAATCGTTTTTGCGTGTTCTCACAGGGTATTGCTGAGATCTAACAGACACAATGCAAAAGAATAAATAGGGGAAGTAATTAGACCGAATTGGAATGTAGATGTGAACAAAGAAAAGTGGGTGAAGAGATAACTTGTCGTGGGCAGGAACTGAACCTGCGACCTTAGAATATCGCGTTCGATGCTCTACCCCTGAGCTTCCACGGCGGCTATCCCGCCACCCATATTATCTAGTGTATATGTGAACTTAAACTTGGGAGGGTTGCTCAGTGCCACTAGTAGCCATGGTGGCGAGTGTGGCACACTCTTTATAAGCATGTTGTGCGTCACGTAACGCGTGGACTTTTACGAGCTGGCAGCTTACCAATAGTCCCTCGTATACAACCTAAAGGCACCATGTCTGCCAGTACGAGACTCTCGTTAATGTATAAGAGAAAGAAGTGTACTTGAGGACACGCTTTTCTGTGTTCTTAGGCAATATATTGAGAGCTAACAGACAATAATGCCAAAGAAAGTATAGAGCAACTTGTTAGGCGGAAATGGAACGAAGATGTGCGAAACACACAAAAACAAACTGGCCCATCGGAGTATATATATATATATATATATATATATATACTCCGATGGGCCAAGTTTCATCAAAATTTTTCATCAAAAGTTTCATCAAGTTTCATCAAAATCCCTGTTTAAGCGTGTTGTTAAATTATATTTGCTGTCTTGCGTGCCCTTCATAGTATGAGTAGACCTCTAACAACATGTGGCTTAAGACCTGTTACATTAAAGAACTCAATTCTACTATTCCTATATGTATGTCGTCGTCCCTTGCAAGTAGCGCTATGTCATGTTTTTTTTTCCGTGCTGAGCTTTCGCTTTCTAATGTATAATTTCTTACTGATAGCCACAACCCTGTTGGACAGTGCTTGGGTGGTAGGGCCATTGTCAGGCAGTTAATTCTGCCTTTAGCCATACCATCCCTCGACATGTATTATGTTGAAAATAAACAATTCAATTCAATTCAATATACATATATATATATATATATATATATGTATATATATATATATATATATATATATATATATATATTTATATGTATATATATATATATATATATATATATATATATATATATATATATATATATATATATATATATATATATATAGTGAGAGTAATAATTTATTATGCCAGTTAGTCTTCGTGAAGGTATGGGATATGGCACAACGGGAGCGTTGTCAACAAGGATAAATATATTTATTTCCCCAACAGGGTCCTCCCTTCATCAGGGGATGAGTTATACTGACATGAACTTTCAAACTTCGTTGCTGCCGCGTCCCTCTCGCCTTGAAAGATGTTTGCGAGAGTGAGAGGGAACTAAAAAAGGAAACAAAACAAAAAACAAAAAGGGGAAGAAAAAAGACGAAAAAGAAAAAGAAAGAAAAGGAAGAAGGTAAAAAAAGGAAGAACCACTTTCAACACTGAGAACGAAACCAACTGTCCGTGTACGTCCACATACGGTTCTTATCACGTGCTGTTCAGTTCTCGACGTGTGTCGGGCCAACCAAGATTGTCACCGCGGTGCCGGGAGAGTCCGTGACGGCGTGCGTAAAGAAAGGGTTTCCCCGTAATTGGTCGGTCGGCGTGCGGCATGCGTAAAGGAAGGGTTTTCCGTTAATGGGTCGGTCGGCTCTTTACTTTTAATCTTCGTCCGTTTTCCTTCAATGGTCATCAAGTGGTAGGCGAACGTAAACACTTTGTATGTGCCCGGTGTCACCAATTTCCTGCTGGCTTACTTCTCGGAGGCAGTTGAGTTTTCCGGTGTCTTCGTTGATGCCGGCTACTAACGTTCGAAATTTGAAAATAAAATATGCCTCACGTTGTTCGCGCTCGCGTCTGTTTGAAAAACTGGACTGCAAAAGAGTTACGCTGATATTTTCAAAACTGTGGTTTGGCAGGCGCAGATGTCTTGATAAAGGTAGCTTCGGCAGTAAAGTAGCGTGGTACCGGTGATTATTGAACCGCATCCGAAATGGCGTGCCTGTTTGGCCGATATATTCTTGTCCGCAGATGTTGCAATGTAGCATGTATATTACGTTAATGGAGTCACAATTAAGGCTTTCAGTTATGCAGAATTAGAAATCCGAGAAGTTCGCTTTGGGTTCACGTGTTGTGACCATCTGTGGGCATACCTTGCATCGAGCTTTTCCGCAGGGATGGGACCGTGATTGAAATTCGGGGGTGTTTGTTTTTGCTCTGACAAGAATGTCCTTCAGATTTTTATCCCTGCGGTACACCATGTGAGGTGGCTCCGCGAAAATTGAAGTTAGTCGTTTACTTTGCCTGATTATGTTGAAATGGTGGGAAAGTAGGTTGTTGATTCGTGGCGCTGATGAGGAGTAAGTTAGTACAAGGTTCGTTTGAGAAGTCGTTTTAGATACTCTGTTTGGTCCCTTAATTATAACATTCCTGTTCACGTTGCGAGCACGTACTAGGGCATCGCCAATAATGTCTTCCGGATAATTTTGTTTCAATAAGGAATGCTTTAGGTGTTCCGCGTGTCTGTCAAATTCCCTCATATCTGTGTATATTCTTCTGTACCAGTAGGCCTGAGAATATGGAATACCCGTTTTGCAATGCTTTGGGTGGCTGCTGTAGATGTAGGTACATTTGACGGTCTGTAGGCTTTTTGTAAAGGTTTGTTGACAAGCGGTCATTTTCGACCGTGACAGTGACGTCCAAAAAGTTATTGCTAGTTTTGGAAATTTGGTGCGTGAATTTTATTGACGGGTGGCGCTTGATAAAATCCTTTATGAAGCGGAAAAGACTTCCCTCATCATGGTTCCATATCATAAAAATATCGTCTAAGTATCTTCTGTAGTAGAAAGGTTTCAAGGTGCGTCCCTCAATGAATGGGATTTCAAGTGAAGCCATGAAGGTGCTCGCGAAGTTTGGGGTCCTTTTCGTGCCCATTGCAGTGCCACTGACCTGAAGGAAATGCTTGCCATTGAACTCAATTTGGTTATAATTTAGTACAAGTTCAATAAGTGTAAACAGTACCTCGCCCTTACTGTCGTAACACAGGCGCGTGCAGCTAAGCAGCAAGGACTATGGTCGGGCAGTCAACGACAGCGTTTATTGTCCGCAGCGTGGTTAGACACATTGGCATTAGGAGAGGGTGAAGGGAGGGGGGAAAAGAGAGAATGGTGCGCGCGCAGCTGGTTTTGCAGGCATTACAAACGAAACAAATACAACATTTCTTTCCTCTTAAAAGTGGAACCGCTGTACCAGGTTCCTAACTCTTGTGGATCGCCTCAGCGTTGGCTGATGCGGGACCACCTCAGGCGAGGGTTCGTCCGTAGCGACTGGAGGTTCCGTAGCAGCTGGTGGGGAAAACTCACTCCGACCATCCGCGGCCGGTAGCTCTTGGCTCCACTCTTGCTCATTCCGCCTGGACGTGCGCTGCAACGCAGGAGACGGGACAGGAGTAGTCACGCTGGCAGGTTCAGCTTCAGCGTCCGCGCCTTCAGCCGTCCCCGCAGTTGCAGACTCCGGCGTCGATTCGCGGCGGCGGCGGACTTGGTCGTTATGGCGCTGCACTAACCCTCTTGGTGTGTCCACTGATATCATTCTCGCCCCCGGCGTAGCTTTTACGCGTCCAGGCGTCCATCTTTTACCGGCACCGTAGTTGCGCACGTAGACGCTGCTTCCTGGCGAGATGGTCCAATCGTCAGCACCCGGCGACCAGTTCTCATCCCTGGGCGGCAGGCAGGTGTCAAGACGGGACCGCAGCTGGTAACCGAGAAGCATCTCCGAGGGTGACTTTCCTTCTTTTTGCGGGGTCCTCCTGTAATGGAATAGCAGGCGCATGATGTTATTTTCTAGTGGGCCATCTTGCATTTTCCGCAAGCCATCCTTAAGGGTTCGCACTGCTCTTTCCGCTGCTCTATTCGATTGAGGATGGAAAGGCGCTGTACGCAAGTGCACATTATTGTTTCTTGCTACAAACGTGGTGAACTCCTGGCTCGTAAATTGCGTGCCATTATCGGACACGATTATGCGTGGCACTCCGAACCGACAAAACAGACTTCGTAAGCAGCGAATAGTACCCGCTGTGTTCGCATGCATCATAGGTATTGCTTCAATCCACCTCGTGTGAGCATCTACCATCACAAGTATCATCTTGCCGGCTAATGGGCCCGCAAAATCGATGTGGATCCGGGACCACCTCTCGGCCGTTTTCGGCCAACTCACCGGTGGTGCTGCCACAGGCATGGGCAGGTTTTATACACAGATTACACACTGCGCCGACAATTCCTGAATCTCCCTGTCCATCCCTGGCCACCAAAACAGTGACCGTGCCACTGCTTTCATTGACGAGGAGCCTTGGTGTGTTTTATGTAGCAGCTGCAACATCCTTTCCTGCGCCTTCCGTGGTATGACGACTCTGTTGCCCCAATAGATTAGCCGGTGAGCCATTGACAGCGCCATTTTGCGATCAAAAAGGGCAGCAAGTCGGGCACCATTCCACTTGTTGTTCGAGGCCAGCCATGCAAGATGTATTCCGCGACACGGGCTGACAACGAGTCCTTGACAGTGAGCTCCTGCAACTCGTGCGTCGTCACTATACCTTCGTCCAAGGCCTCCAACGACAGGACGTACTCGGGAGGCTCCCCTTCGGCTACTGGTTCCGCTGCCGCCGGGGCTGGTAGTCTGCTGAGGGCATCTGCTGTCAGTAGTTTTTTTCCCGGAACTTACTGTAGCTTGTACTGGTAGCCTCCTAGGAACAGTGCCCACCGTTTAATGCGCGCGGCGGCCATCAGCGGCGTTTGGCGGTCAGGCTTGAGCAGTCCTAGCAGTGACTGATGGTTGGTTACCAGGGTGAATTGCCGACCAAGGAGGTAGTCACGAAAACGAGAAACGCCAAAAATCAGTGCCAAGGCTTCTCGCTCCAGATAAGAGTAGTTTCGCTCCGCTTTTGTTAACGTTCTGGAGCGAAAACCGATTGGTCTGGGCTCATTTCATGCCGAGTGAAACAGAACAGCACCCACGCCATACGGGGAAGCATCACATTCTAGCTTCAGTTCCCTGTTGGGATCAAAATGAACGAGAAGCTGCGCTTTCTTCAACATTTCTTTCGCTTTCTCGAACGCTGACTGCTGCGGTTCCCGCCATTCTTAACGGGCTCGTTTTTCCATGAGCTGATACAAGGGGCTGAGCACAGTCGACATGTTGGGCAGGAAACGTGCGTAGAACGTGAGCATGCTAAGGAACGAGCGCAATTTGCTAACGTTACGCGGGCGCGGGGCTTGCATGACGGCGTCTACGTTCTTTTCAATGGAGTGGAGACCTTGCCGATCTATACGATTGCCAAGGTAAGTCACAGAAGGTTGCCGAAGCTTGCATTTGTCAATCCTAAGTTTAACGCCGTGCTCTCGGAACCGCTCCAACACTCTCTTGAGCTGCTCTCCGTTATCACTCTTGCCTTCTGACACTAGCACGTCGTCAAGGTAGGCTTCAATACCCGGCAGCCCGCCGAGTACTGCATCCATCTTTCTTTGAAAAATGGCCGGTGCGGAAGCTATTCAAACGGAAGTTTGTTATACCGGAAAAGCCCTCGGTGCGTGTTAATGACGCATAGCCCGCTGGACGCTTCGTGAAGGGGCACTTGAATGTATGCATCTTTCAAATCCAAGATGCTGAAATATTCGCCTCCGTTTAAGCTTGCGAACATGTCCTCTATCACCGGAAGAGAGTAATGCTCCACCTCACATGCCGGGTTAAGAGTTAAGGGGCCTTAAAGTCACCGCATATCCTCACGCTCCCGTCCTTTTTCAAAACGACCACAATTAGTGTAGTCCATTCTGCATGTTGCACGGGCGATAGAACACCAAGTGACACCAGCCGATCAATTTCACGAGAGACCTTATCGCGGAGGGCGTAAGGAAGAGATCTGGGCTTACAGAATTTCGGTGTCGCTGTCTCCTTGAGTTTTAGGCTGGCTGCTGGACCCTTGATTAGTCCAAGGTCTGTTGAGAAAGCATCCTCGAACTCGCCAAGCAGTCAGTTCAGCATAGGGTCGCTTGGCTCGGCGCTTTCTGTAGGGTCACGCGCAGTCAGGTCTCCAATGGGAACGCCCGTCTTGCTAAGCAAAGCAATGAGATCGTGGCCACATAGGCTGGGTCCTGCACAGTCAAGCACAATGAGCGGGCAAGGCACAGATACACTTTTATACTTCACTGGGAGTTCGAGTTCTCCCAACACCGGAAGCTGTCCCGCGTAACATGACAGCTTGATTCGTGGTGGTTGTAAGCGCGGCCACTGTGCGTGGTGTCGATCGTACACTTGGCGCGATACGACGCACAACGGGGAACCCATATCCACTTCCATAGCAAGGTCTACGTTGCCCCATCGACACGTGCGGCGTATGGGTGGTTCCAAACCGTTTTTTCTTCCCGATATCAACGTCCAAACGTGTGCGCTATCCAGGTCGTCGTTGCTAGACGCGCTTTCAACTGTCAGTGCCTTTACGCTCGCTGCCCGCCTTCCCACCTTTGCATCAGTTGGAGCACTGTAGCATTTTTATGCCAAATGACCGCGCCGCCCACAGTGATAGCAGCGTGCGTTAACCCAGCGGCAGGCGTTATTGTCGTGCTTCGTGCTTCCACATCGGCCGCAGTCATGCGACGTGCCTAGTGTATGATTACCTCGAGAGGGCGAGCGATGATGGGCTTTCATTTTTAGCACAGTCGGCGGCTCCACACTGATATCTTTTACATCGCTGTCGGTTGCCTCGGCTGCAATGGACATTGATTGAGCCTCCTCGAGGGTTAAATTTTTTTGTGCCAGTAACTGCTTGCGCAAGTTAGTTGAGCGTACGCCGCAAAAAATCCTGTCCCTCAACATCCGGTTCAGCGCACTTCCGAAGTTGCAATTGTCTGCTATGCGCCGTATTTCGACTAGGAGTGCGTGCAC